>NC_074682.1:54740398-54792898 GCF_029448725.1 Salvelinus fontinalis
TGTACCCTGTATGCTACAAGATGGCACCGACAGACATGGTCACCGTGTCCCTAGCTCCTAGCCAACTTTGCAGTATTGCTTACATCATTTGTTCACTATGTTTCGTGTATTATTACCGTATGTACAGCTCAAAATAACTTTGCATCGGATGCAAGACCCCGCCTCTCTCTTCGGCAAATCAGTGGTCACTCAACAGTATTTCAACCAAAAATGCATCTTTCCTGAGTTGGATCCTTTCTTCGACCCCCCCCACCCCAACCTGGAATTCAAATGGATTTTTTGGGGGGGTTGTATCATTTCATTTACATAACATGCCTACCACTTTGAAGATGCAAAATATGTTTTCTTGTGAAACTAACGTGCATAACTGTTCACACCCCAAAAGTAAAGACTTTGTAGAGACACCTTTTGCAGCAATTACATCTGCAAGTCTCTTGGGGTTTGTCTCTATAAGCTTGGCACATCAAGTCACTGGGATTTTTGCCCATTCTTCAAGGCAAAACTGCTCCAGCTCCTTCAAGTTGGATGTACAGCAATTTTAAGTCATACCACAGATTCTCAATTGGATTGAGATGTGGGCTTTGACTAGGCCATTTAAATGTTTCCTCTTATTAAACCACTCGAGTGTTGCTTTAGCAGTATGCTTTGGGCCATTGTCCTGCTGGAAGGTGAACCTCCGTCCCAGTCTCAAATCTCTGGAGGACTGAAACAGGTTTCCCTCAATAATTTCCCTGTATTTAGTGCCATCCATCATTCCTTCAACTCTGACCAGTTTCCCAGTCCCCGTTGATGAAAAACATCCCCACAGCATGATGCTGCAACCACCATGCTTCACTTTGGGGATGGTGTTTCTTGGGGTAATGAGAGGTGTTGGGTTTGCGCCAGACGTAGCAGTTTTTTTGATGGCCAAAAAGCTCAATTTTAGTCTCATCTGATCAGAGTACTTTCTTCCATATGTTTGGGAAGTCTCCCACATGTTTTTTGGCAAACACCAAACGGGTTTGCTTATTTTTTTCTCTAAGCAATTACTTTTTTCTGGCCCAGCTCTGTGGAGGGTACGGCTTAAAGTGGTTCCATGGACAGATACTCCAATGTCCGCTGTGGAGATTTGCAGCTCCTTCAGGGTTGTCTTTGGTCTCTTTTTTGCCTCTCTGGTTAATACCCTCCTTGCCTGGTCCATGAGTTTTGGTGGGCGGCCCTCTCTTGGCAGGTTTGTTGTGGTGCCATATTCTTTATGCAATCACTATGCAACCTGGTTTCCGAGATGGTCATGGGTGCACCTTGGACACGCTTAAGGTCCTAAACGGTATCATAACCGACATCAATAAAAGACAGTAATGTGCAGCCGTCTTCATCGACTTGGCCAAGGCTTTCAACTCTGTCAATCACCGCATTCTTATCGGCAGACTCGATATGCTTTGTCTCTCTAATGACTGCCTTACCTGGTTCACCAACTTCTTCTCATATAAGTTGGAGTCATTAAAAAAAAAATTCAACCACTTTACAAATTTCTTGTTAACCTCGCTGGTGTAGGGGGCAGTATTTTCACATCCGGATGAAAAGCGTGCCCAGAGTAAACTGCCTGCTACTCAGGCCCAGAGGTTAGGATATGCATATTATTAGTAGATTTGGATAGAAAACACTCTGATGTTTCTTAAACTGTTTGGATGATGTCTGTGAGTGTAACAGAACTCATATGGCAGGCGAAAACCTGAGAAAATCCAACCAGAAAGTGGGAAATGTGAGGTTTGTAGTTTTTCAAGTGATTGCCTATCCAATATCCTGTGTCTATGGGGTCAGATTGCACTTCCTAAAGCTTCCACTAGATGTCAACAGTCTTTAGAACGTTGTTTCAGGTTTCTACTGTGAAGGGGGAGAATAAGAGCTGTTTGAATCAGTGGTCAGGCTGAAAGCCTTTAGTTTAGTCAGGCGCGCGGCCATGAGCGCGAGCTCTGTTCCTTTTCATTTCTAAAGACAGGGGAATTGTCCGGTTGGAATATTATTGAAGATTTATGATAAAAACATCCTAAAGATTGATTATATACATCGTTTCACATGTTTCTACGAACTTTAATGGAAAGTTTTTAGACTTTTCGTCTGGACTTAGTGCCCACATCTTGTGCATTTGGATTACTGGACTAAACACGCGAACAAAAAGGAAGCATTTGTACATAAAGATGAACTTTATCGAATAAAACAAACATTTATTGTCTAACTTCTTTGGGCTGCAGGGGCAGTATTGAGTAGCTTGGATGAAAGGTGCCCATTTCAAACGGCCTCGTACTCAATTCTTGCTCGTACAATATGCATATTATTATTACTATTGGATAGAAAACACTCTCTAGTTTCTAAAACCGTTTGAATTATATCTGTGAGTAAAACAGAACTCATTTTGCAGCAAACTTCCTGACAGGAAGTGGAAAATCTGAAATCGATGCTCTGTTCTAGGGCCTGCCTATAAATGTGCTTGATATGTATTAGTATACATGCACTTCATACACCTTCCACTAGATGTCAATAGGGAGTGAGAGAAGAAATGGAGTGTATAACTTGATCTGAGGTCGAATAAGAGCTCTTGGCATGACGCGTCACCAATTTCTTGTTTTCAGGAAGGCGCGAGAAGGGACCGGGGATTGCCTTCTGGAAAGCTGTCGTTATAGACGGCTACTATCTCCGGCTTTGATTTTATTTGATAAATGTGACAATATCATCGTAAAGTATGTTTTTTCAATATAGTTTTATTAGATTATTGAAATTTTTTCGGGACGTTAGGCGTGTTGCGTTGTCTGCATTTGTTCACGAAGGAGAGCTTCGCGCCACTTTGCTAGCTTTCCGTGCTAATTGACTGGAGAACAGGACATTCTAAAACCAAACAACGATTGTTCCCGACAAAGGACCCCTTGTGCAACATTCTGATGGAAGATCATCAAAAGTAGGACCCATTTATGATGCTATTTCATATATCTGTCGGAACATGTTTACTAATAGTTTGCGCCCAGATATTGGGCACTCTCTCGCCATAACGTAAGCTGGATGTCGTAATGAAGTAATTTTTTGAATTCTAACACGCGATTGCATTAAGAACTAGTGTATCTATCATTTCCTATACAACATGTATTTTTTAGTAACGTTTATGAATAGTTATTTGGTCAGAATAGGTGAGTGTCATAAAAATATCCGGACATTCTGGGAAAAAGATGCTACGTTAGCACAATGTATAACCACTGATTTCAGCTCTAAATATGCACATTGTCGAACAAAACATAAGTGTATGTATAACCTGATGTTATAGGACTGTCATCTGATGAAGCTTATCAAGGTTAGTCAAAAATTATATATCTTTTGCTTGGGAGTAGTAAGCTAATATAATATAATGCTATATTGTGTTTTCGCTGTAAAACACTTAAAAAATCTGAAATATTGGATGGATTCACAAGATGCTTGTCTTTCATTTGCTGTACACAATGCATTCTTCAGAAATGTTTTATGATGAGTATTTAGGTATTCCACGTTGGTCTCTATAATTACTCTGGCTGCTTCGGTGCTATTTGTGACGGTAGCTGTGACGGTAGCTGCAATGTACAACTGATTTATACCTCAAATATGCACATTTTTCGAACAAAACATAGATTTATTGTATAACATGTTATAAGACTGTCATCTGATGAAGTTGTTTCTTGGTTAGTTTGGTTGGTTCTTGGTTAGTTAGGTTGGCTTTGTGCATGCTGTGAAAAATGTCTGTACTTCTTTGTATTTGGTGGTGAGGTAACATAAATATATGTGCTGTTTTCGCTGTAAAACATTTTAAAAATCATACATGTTGGCTGGATTCACAAGATGTGTACCTTTCATTTGCTGTATTGGACTTGTTAATGTGTGAAAGTTAAATATTTCAAAAAAATATATTTTGAATTTCGCGCTCTGCCTTTTCAGTGGAACGTGGGAGGAGTTCCGCTGGCGGAACGCTGGAGCGGTAAAGGTCAAGCATCAACTTCCGGATCAATTCCACCCTCAACTTCTGGATCAATTCCACCCTCAACTTCCGGACTTGTCTCCGAGCTGTTGTGCTGTTTGTTGGCTATCTGCTAAACGTTTTCATTTTTTTTACATCTAATAAATGTACCAACGTCTTAGTTTTTTTCCTCGCTCAACTTTTTTTCATTCAACTTTTTTACCCAGGATGCTTTACCCGAACGTGGTTCCAGAGGTCCTCCACCAGCCGAAAAAGCTAAGTAGTAACATTAACACTATGCTATTCAATTGCAGTCGCTGTAATCAGACTACACAGGAGAACTATCGCCTTATAGTGAGGATAGTCATGTTGTAAGATGCAAGGGCAATTTTAGTGTAGGAAAGGATGAAACTGAGTCCGTGCCACTAGTAAGTACAGTAAATCACCCCTCAAAGTTCCCACAGCCGGACAATGTTTTTCAAGGCATCTGGAAACAAATGCTGTCGGCATGCTCAACCGGTGTCACTCATTCAGCCGACAGAAACTTTCAACTGGTTCTCCCAATTAAGCAACGAGTCAGTCAGAGATCGAGCCTTCTCAGATCTCTCCTCCACATGTTATGGGGTCTGAGCAGCCGAAGCCTCACACCATTAGCTATGACAAATTGAAAACCATAGTCATTTGCAACTCTATTATCCGCAATATTAGACTTAAAAATAATCATCCAGCGATCATACACTGTTAACAAGGGGGCTGGGCTACCGACGTTAAGGCTAATCTGAAGATCATACACTGTTTACCAGGGGGCTGGGCTACCGACGTAAAGGCTAATCTGAAGATCCTACACTGTTTACCAGGGGGCTGGGCTACCGACGTAAAGGCTAATCTGAAGATCCTACACTGTTTACCAGGGGGCTGGGCTACCGACGTAAAGGCTAATCTGAAGATCCTACACTGTTTACCAGGGGGCTGGGCTACCGACGTAAAGGCTAATCTGAAGATCATACACTGTTAACCTGTTGGGGATGGGGGCGCTGTTTAGACTATTTATGCTAATGTGGCTAATTTTTTAAACGGCTTCCCACAAAATCCTTGATCGTACAATATGCATATTATTATTATTATTGGATAGAAAACAGTCTATAGTTTCTATAGGAGTTGAAATTTTGTCTCTAAGTGGAACAGAGCCCATTCTACAGCAATTTCCCTGACATGGAGTCAGATTTGAGAAACGTTGGCCACTTTTCTGAAGTCATTTAAACGGGCACTGTCGTTGCTATGACTATACGGACACTTCTTACGTCTTCCCCTGGATGCCTTTACGTGATGACGATTCCAACGGGCTCGATTGCTCGTTCACAGGCACTACAAATGAAAAAAACCTTTAGCTAGCAAGTCTTTTCTTGCTGCGTAACGCGCGTGGAAGACACCGACCCTCTCCTGTTCCAAGCATTAGTTTAGCCTGTTATATTTCTCCGGTCATCTTTTCACTCGTTATAGGAGTTACAAACATCACAAAGTAGTTAATTTAAAGCGTTTTATAGCAATTTATATCCGTTTAGTGCGATTTTGGGACATTTATTTTTGCAACGATGTGAAAAGTTGGGAACGCTTTTCAGTTCATCCCGAACGTAGTTGACATTTCCACATGGCAAGAGGACAGCTTTCCACCAAAAGACGATTTCTCCCAAGAAAGGATCCTTTGCCCAAGATACTGATGGAAGAACAGCTCAAGGTAGGACATTTTTATTATGATAAATCGTGTTTCTGTCGAAACATTTTAGTGGCTTAGGACGCCATGTTTTTTGACGTAGCTTCGCTTGGCGCAAACTGTATTGAAAAGTAAGGATAAATTAAAAAATGTAATAACGCAATTGTATTAAGAATTAAATTGTCTATCAATCCCTGTCCACCCTATATTTTTTAGTCACGTTTATGAGTATTTATGTATAAGAGTAGATCACTGTCTAAGTGGCGCAAGGACAAATTCTGACCAGCTGAGTTACATTTCACATTGTCTAACCATGATTTTGGTGGCTAAATATAAACATTTTCGATCAAACTGTATATGCATGTTGTAATGTGATGTTACAGGAGTGTCATCGGAAGAATTCTGAGAAGGTTAGTGAAAAAATTAATATCTTTTGGCGATGTTGACTTTTATCGCTCACTTTGGCTAGAATCAATGCTGGGCTGCTAATTGCTATGTGCTAAGCTAATATAACGATTTATTGTGTTTTCGCTGTAAGACACTTAGAAAATCTGAAATATTGTCTGTATTCACAGGATCTGTGTCTTTCGATTCGTGTATGCTGTGTATTTTTACGAAATGTTTGATGATTAGTAGTTAGGTAAACACGTTGCTCATTGTAATTATTCTAGTCCATTTGTGATGGTGGGTGCAATTGTAAACTATGCCATATACCTGAAATATGCACTTTTTTCTAACAAAACCTATCCCATACCATAAATATGTTATCAGACTGTCATCTAATGAGTTTTTTTGTTGGTTAGGGGCTATAAATATCTTAGTTTAGCCGAATTGGTGATGGCTACTGGTGTTGGTGGACAAATAAAAGATGGTGGAATATGCTAATGTGTTTTTAGGTAATAGATGTACATCTTTACATATTGTGTCTTCCCTGTAAAACATTTTAAAAATCGGAAATGTTGACTGGATTCATAAGATCTGTGTCTTTCATTAGCTGTATTGGACTTTAATGTGTGAAAGTTAAATATTTTAAAAAAATATTTTTTTTGAATTTCGCGGCACTGGTTTTTCAGTGGGGGGGGGGGGGGTGTGCCGCTAGCGCCACGCTGATCCTAGACAGGTTAACAAGGGGGCAGGGCTACCGACGTTAAGGATAATCTGAAGATGGTGCTGGCTAAGGCTAAAACTTGCGAGTTTAAAGAGTATAGGGTTGAAAATTGTTTAAAAGATATTCTAAAGATAGAATTCATTGATAATTGGCCCTCTTTCTGGGACTCACCCACAAACAGGACCAAGCCTGTCCTGTTGAGGAGTGTTCATCTTATCTATGAACAGAAACAGGGCTCTAACTCCTCAAGCTCCACAATGAGGTAGAGTACAGGCCAAGCAGCATGCTGTTAGCCAGCCTGCCAGCTTATTGGAGTCTGCCACTAGCACAGTCAGTGTAGTCAGCTCAGATATCCCCATTGAGACCGTATCTGTTCCTCGATCTAGGTTGAGTTAAACATGGCGGTGTTTGTCCTAGCAATCTCACTGGAACAAAGACATCCTCCACTCCTGTCATTATCGAAAGAGATTGTGATATATCACATCTCAAAATAGGGTAACTTAATGTAGGATCCCTCACTTCCAAGGCAGTGATAGTCAATGAAATAATCACTGATCATAATCTTTATGTGATTGGACTGAAACATGGGCTTAAGCCTGATAAATTTACTGTGTTAAATGAGGCCTTTCCTCCCGGTTACCCTAGTGACAATATTCCCCGCGCCTTCTGCAAAGGCGGAGTTGTTGCTAACATTTATGACAGCAAATAAAATAAATAACGACTATTTTTTTCGTCTTTTGAGCTTCTAGTCATGAAATCTATGCAGCCTAAATCACTTTTTATAGCTACTGTAATGAACACGATGGGAGACAGAGAGCTGGTTTCAAGCGCAGGGCTCAGCAGGTGTTCATCCGTAAAGGACCACAGGAGGAGGCAGGTAGCTGGGTCCAGGGGCAGGCAGAAGGTCATACACAGGGGGTCCAAACAGGCAACAGTACAGACAGGGAAAAGACTAGTAACGTCGACCGGGAGATCAGACAATCGGTTGATAACAGGAAATCTGATAGACTAAAGTACAGGCAGGAAATAGGCGTCTTTAGTGAGGCAGGCAAAAACTATCATACACGGGAGGAGTAAATGACGGGAAAAACAGCACTCTGAAAGACGTGTGACACAAAACAAACAATACCTCACAGTGATGGGGTGCAAATAGCTGAACTAAATAGTGTGTGATAATGACATACAGGTGTGTGAACAGGTGATCAGAATTCAGGTGATTGGGATCTTGAGAGTGAGCTGCGTTCAGGGGATCTACGTGTTTGAGTGTCAGTTGAAAAGTGGGCTGGAGAGTGAGCTGCGTTCAGGGGATCTATGTGAATGAGAGTGTGAGTTGGAAGCGGACCGTACAGCTACTGTTTACAGGCCTCCTGGGCCATATACAGCGTTCCTCACGGAGATCCCTGAATTCCTATCAGTCCTTCTAGTCACGGCAGATAAGATTCACATTTTCTTCCAAGCGTCACATAAATCAATGATATTACAGCAATGCATAATACAATTAACAGTGAAAATCTTTTACATTACAGATATGAAACAAAAATGTACCTCTGAATGGAATCAGTTTCTCATCCACTGTTACTTCAGGTCCAGGGTTGTAGAGGTATGGCAGACGCTCTACCCACTTCTCCCAGACCTCTCTTATGGCCGCCAGTTTGTCTCTCACAGGTCTTGACTCATGGTTATCATCAAATCGTAGCATTCTTGAGAAAGTGTGAAAGACTTTCAGTGGCATCGTGGCACGGAAAATCGCCCTTCCACTCTCTGCATCCCAGAGACTACATGTAGCCTCGCCTCGGGACCTTCTTTTCCAGTTGTCTCCATATTTAAGGAAACCCTCCAAATTTGTCAACTCCAGGATGATTTTTTCGATGGCTGGTGTGATGAACATGTAGAATGTTGAGGCGATGACCTGGGCATGGGCAACTGCATGTCTTGTGGGCCCTGGGGTCACACTTATGACATTTTGTGATGCCATCTTGTCCTGGTTGTCATATGGTGACAAGAACCATGTTATTTTGCTGTTCTTTGTTGACAAACATGTCTCTCTTACAGCTTGGGGGATTTCTTCTTCATCTGAAGATGATGTATCGTGCTCTGGGTTGTATTCTTCCCCATCTTCTTCTTCACATGCCTCCTCCTCTTCTAAATCATTGTTCTCTGGTTCCTCCTGGAAATCTGAAAAAATCTGATCTACGACCTGCTGGGCACTGAAACGTGCACTTATGGCTATAAAGGTGGTGCAGACTGACATCTGCACCACCTTTATAGCCTCTCACTGCATTCTCCTGTAGTAAACAATGCTTTCAAGAAATGTGTATTTTGTCTGAAATGTTGTCTATTTTGTCTGTGAACTTGAGTCATGTGTGGGGTCATGGAGGGAAGATGCTGCACATGCACAATAATGTTTTAGTTTTGTCTGAGTTCAATCAGTAGCACACAATCTACATTTCCAATTGTGTGTGTGTGTGTGTGTGTGTGTGTGTGTGTGTGTGTGTGTGTGTGTGTGTGTGTGTGTGTGTGTGTGTGTGTGTGTGTGTGTGTGTGTGTGTGTGTGTGTGTGTGTGTGTGTGTGTGTGTGTGTGTGTCTTTGTGGTTTTCTGGTGTGTACATTATCTTATAACTGCATGGTCAATAATGACCCCAAGACAATCTTTGTACCCTGGTGGTGTACAGCTTTCATGGAAATATGAACACATGCAATGTTTCACTTTTTCTAATATTGGGGTCAATCTAGGAAAGTCCTCAGATTTCAAGTTAAAAATATATAATTTAGGGGGTTTTCTCTGCTGTTCAACATAGTGGCGGGTCATTTTTTACCCTGAAGACAACACAAGGGTTAATAAAGAAATGTATTGTTTACCTTGACCTGGACACGAAGTATGGGCTATTAGCAGGACAATAGACTCTTGCTAACACATCTCTGTAGTTTGATACTTTGTGCAAAGGCAATTGATCAGCATTAAAAACTTTGTGGATGGGGCCTCCCGTGAGGTGCAGAGGACTAAGACTCTGCATCGCAGTGCAAACTGCGTTATTACAGATGCTGGTTCGATACCCGTGCCGGCCACGACAAGGAGACCCATGAAGCGAGGGCTTTTGGTTTCGCTCCCTCTAAAAACAGAAATAAATCATTCTAAATAACAAAGAGGCTTTATTTACAAATGATTAAGAATGTCTCACCCCATGTTCAAGATTTGCCTTTTTCTCGCACACTTTAGGTTATCTGAAAATGAAATAGTCTCCAATATATCATTATTTTTTAAACAAAGTGAATATTATTATTAATAATTAATTTAGAATTATAGAAAAGTGTCTTAGATATTCTCACAGATCAGATTTGCCCTAACATGACGCTTAGATATGAATTTAGAATCCTCCAATCCTTTAAATCTAATTATTGGTGGAGTGTCACGTCATTGAAACATTTTTTAGATGTACTGTAGGCCTACAGTAGGTGACATGAGTCTCGCTAGTGTTGAGTAATGTTCAACACTAAAATCAATAAGATTTTTATTTTCACTGAATCTTCGTTTGGGTATTGGTTAGACTCGAATTAGAAAATTAGGGTGTGGAAATGTACACTCTTAGTACTGTTGCCTAGTCCCGACCGTCACGTTGTACAGCGCCATGTTTTCCTAACTGAGGCATTATTTTTTTCTTTTTGGGGGGAAAATAAACACTATAATATTAATCAAATTAATAAAGCAACATTTCTTAAAATCAATCCCAAAAACTATGTTCGTACAAAGTTTAAATTCTCTAGTACAGCTAATATTGTAGGCTATCAAATGCGTATCAAAGATGCCCTCTGGTGGTCAAACTAGTACTAACTAGCATTAATGGTAAAAATGGCTGAAAATTAAATAACGTGCCATATAATTCTGTGGCAGCCTGCAAGGTGTGCTGCAGTAAGATGCAACTTTTACAGGAAGAACCACTGTTTTACTTTTAAACTCAAACAAAACAGAGATGCTGGTTATAGGCCCCAAAAAACAAAGAGATCTGCTTCTGGATCTGACAATCAATCTTGATGGTTGTACAGTCGTCTCAAATAAGACTGTGAAGGACCTCGGGCGTTACTCTGGACCCTGATCTCTCTTTTGACGAACATATAAAGAATATTTCCAGGACAGCTTTATTTCATCTTCTTAACATTAAAAAATCTGAAACTTTTTGCCCAAGAAGGATGCAGAAAAGCTAATTCATGCTTTTGTCACTTTTAGATTAGACTACTGCAATGCTCTACTCTCCGGTTACCCGGAAAAAGCACTAAATAAAATTATGTTAGTGCTAAACGTGGCTGCTAGATTCCTGACTAGTACCAAAAAATGTGATCATATTACTGCAGTGCTAGTCTCTCTAAATTGGCTTCCTGTTAAGGCAAGGGCTGATTTCAAGGTTTTACTGCTATTCTACTAAGCATTACATGTGCTTTCTTGTAGCTATGGCTCTGATTTGGTCCTGCCGTACATACCCACACGTACGCTACTTTCACAAGATGCAGGCCTCCTTATTGGCTTTGTCCTGTAGAGCTACATGTTTATGGAATGGTCTGCCTATCCATGTGAGAGACACACACTCAGTTAGGAGCTTTAAGTCTTCACTGAAGACTCATCTCTTCTGTAGGTCCTATGATTGAGCGTAGTCTAGCCCAGCTATGCAAAGGTGAATGGCAAGGCACTGGAGAGACAAACTGTCCTAGCTGTCTCACAGACATGATCTTCTCAGGGTAGTAAGTTGGTGGTCTGTTGATCTCCCTCTCATGGTGCGGGGGCTGTGATTTGGCAATGTGGGTGGGATTATATCATGCCTGGTTAGCCCTGTCCGGTGGTATTGTAGTGGTATCTCAGTCTCCAGTATCTATGCTGCAATAGTCTATGTACCGGGGGGCTAGGGTCAGTCTGTTATATCTGGTGTAATTCCCCTGTCTTATCTGTTGTCCTGTGTGAATTTAAGTATGGTCCCTCTAATTCTCTCTCTCCCTCTCTCCCTCCACTCCCGGACGACCTGAGCCCTAGGATCATGCCTCAGGAATACCTGCCTTGACTCCTTGCTGTCCCCAGTCTACCTGGTTGGGCTGCTGCTCCTGAATCAACTGTTCTGCGATCGGCTAGGGAACCCTGACCTGCTGAGCGGACGTGCTACCTTGTCCCTGACCTGCTATTTTCGACTCTGTCTACCACACCTGCTGTCTCGACCTCTGAATACTCAGCTATGAAAAGCCAACTGACATCTACTCCTGAGGTACTGACCTGTTGCACCCTATACAACCACTGTGATTATTATTTGACCCTGCTGGTCATCTACGAACGTTTGAACATCTTGAAGAATGATCTGGCCTGAATGGCCAAGTACTCTTATTATTGCCATCCGGCACAGCCAGAAGAGGACTGGCCAACCCTCAGAGCCTAGTTCCACTCTAGGTTTCTTCCTAGGTTCCTGCCTTTTAGGGAGTGTTTCCTAGCCACTGTGCTTCTACATTTGCATTGCTTGCTGTTTGGGGATTTAGTCTGGGTTTCTGTACAGCACTTTGAGACATCAGCTGATGTAAAAAGGGCTTTATAAATACATTTGATTAATTGAATGATTTATCATATCACCTCCAACATACAGTGCCTTGCAAAAGTTTTCACCCCCCTTGACGTTTTTCCTATTTTGTTGCATTACAAGCTGTAATTTAAATGTATTTATATTTGGATTTAATGTAATGGACATACACAAAATAGTCCAAATTGGTGAAATCAAATGAAAAATACAAATTTATTTAAAAAAAAAAAAAAAAAAAACTAAAACTGAAAAGTGGAGCGAGCATATGTATTCACCCCCTTTGCTATGAAGCCCCTAAATTTTTATTTTTTTACCAGGTAAGTTGACTGAGAACACGTTCTCATTTGCAGCAACGACCTGGGGAATAGTTACAGGGGAGAGATGAATGAGCCAATTGTAAACTGGGGATTATTAGGTGACCATGATGGTTTGAGGGCCAGATTGGGAATTTAGCCAGGACACCGGGGTTAACACCCCTACTCTTACGATAAGTGCCATGGGATCTTTAATGACCTCAGAGAGTCAGGACACCCGTTTAACGTCCCATCCGAAAGACGGCACCCTACACAGGGCAGTGTCCCCAATCACTGCCCTGGGGCATTGGGACATTTTTTTTAGACCAGAGGAAAGAGTGCCTCCTACTGGCCCTCAAACACCACTTCCAGCAGCATCTGGTCTCCCATCCAGGGACTGACCAGGACCAACCCTGCTTAGCTTCAGAAGCAAGCCAGCAGTGGTATGCAGGGTGGTATGCTGCTGGCTATAAAATAAGATCTGGTTCAACCAATTACCTTCAGAAGTCACATAATTAGTTAAATAAAATCCACCTGTGTGCAATCTAAGTCTCACATGGACTGTCACATGATCTCAGTATATATACACCTGTTCTGAAAGGCCCCATAGTTTGCAACACCTCTAAGCAAGGGGCACCACCAAGCAAGCGGCACCATGAAGACCAAGGAGCTCTCCAAACAGGTCAGGGACAAAGTTGTGGAAAAGTACAGATGAGGGTTGGGTTATAGAAAATATCCGGAACTTTGAACATCCCACGGAACACCATAAAATCCATTATTTAAAAATGGAAAGAATATGGCACCACAACAAACCTGCCAAGAGAGGGCCGCCCACCAAAACTCATGGACCAGGCAAGGAGGGCATTAATCAGAGGGGCCACAAAGAGACCTAGACAACCCTGAAGGAGCTGCAAAGCTCCACAGCAGAGTTTGGAGTATCTGTCCATAGGACCACTTTAACCTACTTCATATGTAAATACAGTATTCTAGTTAAGGCTCATCCAAGATAACTGCTATATAACTACACACCTTTTCTATTCATATACTGTCTATACACACCATCCTACATAACTACTGTCTATACACACCATCCAATATATCTACTGTCTATACACACCATCCTATATATCTACTGTCTATACACACCATCCTGTATAACTACTGTCTATACACACCATCCTGTATAACTACTGTCTATACACACCATCCTACATAACTACTGTCTATACACACCATCCTATATATCTACTGTCTATACACACCATCCTACATAACTACTGTCTATACACACCATCCTACATAACTACTGTCTATACACACCATCCTACATAACTACTGTCTATACACACCATCCTACATAACTACTGTCTATACACACCATCCTACATAACTACTGTCTATACACACCATCCTATATATCTGCTGTCTATACACACCATCCTACATAGCTACTGTCTATACACACCATCCTATATATCTACTGTCTATACACACCATCCTTCATAGCTACTGTCTATACACACCATCCTATATAACTACTGTCTATACACACCATCCTATATATCTACTGTCTATACACACCATCCTACATAACTACTGTCTATACACACCATCCTATATAACTACTGTCTATACACGCCATCCTGTATAACTACTGTCTATACTGTCTATACACACCATCCTATATAACTACTGTCTATACACACCATCCTACATAGCTACTGTCTATACACACCATCCTACATAACTACTGTCTATACACACCATCCTACATAACTACTGTCTATACACACCATCCTACATAACTACTGTCTATACACACCATCCTACATAACTACTGTCTATACACACCATCCTATAAAACTACTGTCTATACACACCATCCATATATCTACTGTCTATACACACCATCCTACATAACTACTGTCTATACACACCATCCTACATAACTACTGTCTATACACACCATCCTACATAACTACTGTCTATACACACCATCCTACATAACTACTGTCTATACACACCATCCTACATAACTACTGTCTATACACACCATCCTACATAACTACTGTCTATACACACCATCCTACATAGCTACTGTCTATACACACCATCCTATATAGCTACTGTCTATACACACCATCCTACATAGCTACTGTCTATACACACCATCCTACATAACTACTGTCTATACACACCATCCTACATAACTACTGTCTATACACACCATCCTACATAGCTACTGTCTATACACACCATCCTATATATCTACTGTCTATACACACCATCCTATATAACTACTGTCTATACACACCATCCTATATATCTACTGTCTATACACACCATCCTATATATCTACTGTCTATACACACCATCCTACATAGCTACTGTCTATACACACCATCCTACATAGCTACTGTCTATACACACCATCCTATATATCTACTGTCTATACACACCATCCTACATAGCTACTGTCTATACACACCATCCTACATAGCTACTGTCTATACACACCATCCTACATAGCTACTGTCTATACACACCATCCTATATAACTACTGTCTATACACACCATCCTATATAACTACTGTCTATACACACCATCCTATATATCTACTGTCTATACACACCATCCTATATAACTACTGTCTATACACACCATCCTATATATCTACTGTCTATACACACCATCCTATATAACTACTGTCTATACACACCATCCTATGTAACTACTGTCTATACACACCATCCTATATATCTACTGTCTATACACACCATCCTACATAACTACTGTCTATACACACCATCCTATATATCTACTGCTATACATACTGTAGCGGTATTTATTAGAGAGGGGTAAAGAAAGATTTTGTTCGGGCGCCAGGCAGGTATTAACCATGCTGAAAGGAAAAGAGTAGAATAGAGAGAGTACCACTACCAGAACCACACACAGACAGCAGAAGAGACTGCCTAGAGTGTAGCCTGTTTACCAGATAGCCAGTGGAGAGGAAAGAGAATACACACCCTATAGATCCCACATCACATCACAGTCCTTCCACAATTCTTGGTAACCCCACCAAACATACCTCATATAATTATAATAATAATGGCAGAGCAATTAAACAGCAACTTCGTACAAGAAAGAACCCAGTCATCAACAGAGGATTTGCAATAATTTGTATTCTCTTTCAGTGGAGGAGTGCAGAGGGTATGAATGTAGGGGTGTTCATATACACAAAGGCCTTAAATGTCCACAATCTTCTCTACTGCTTGGTTGTTTTCGTTTGAGACCGCGCCGGTTATGCATCTTATGGATTAGTAGCAACATTGTTGCGAAGCTTTAACCTACAAACCAACAAACCATCGGACAGTCAGACTGTACACCTTCACACCTGAAGACCACAGCTAAGATCTCTCTTGTTCCCTTTCTCTCTCTCTTCCCTCCATCATTCCAGTGCTTTACCCTGAAACAGACTCTCTATTTTCCTAATGAACTTCCCAGTGAAGATCATTGGAGCTGGACTATTATTGCCCTGCCAGAAGTATTTGGGTGGACATTTTAGTTAAGAGAGATTGCTTTAAAGTGTGTATTATTATTTGAACTGTGTTGAGGTGGGGTGTACTAAGGACATGTGGCCGAGGCCAGCAATCACACCGATGATTGAGTTAAATACGTTATAAACTACATACACTGAAAACAAACAAAACTTCTGCAGCATAGCACACACAATCAAACTGTTGCGCCACCCAAGAGCTCCTCCCCAAAGAGCTTAACGAGCTCTTTTATTTTCTCCTTCCTTACTGCTCATGCGCTCTTAAAGTGGCAGCGTACGGTGAAGGCTCCGTGCAGGATTTCGCCACAATACCCTTTCTATTCATATACTATCCATACTGTTTATACACATCATCCTATAATTTTATATTCTGGAATCTTTCTAAGAATATTGTTTTGGAACTGTTCGGTTTAACGGATCTGTTTAACATAAGCATTTTTCTAGACCCACCATAACATCTGCAAAATATTTGTATTCGAATAAATAAAATGTAATGTGACTTGATACACACATGTCCACTAGATAATAAAATTAGGTCATAAAGGTCATAAAGGAAGGAAATGTCATCTTAATCTCATCATTCCGAAAGCAACATTGGCACTCCCTGATCTGTTACACCTGTCCTTGTGCTTGTCTCCACCCCCTCCAGTTGTCACTTATTTTCCCCAGTGTATTTATCCCTGTGTTTCCTGTCTCTCTGTGCCAGTGTATTTATCCCTGTTTTACCTGTCTCTCTGTGCCAGTGTATTTATCCCTGTGTTTCCTGTCTCTCTGTGCCAGTGTATTTATCCCTGTGTTTCCTGTCTCTCTGTACCAGTGTATTTATCCCTGTGTTTCCTGTCTCTCTGTGCCAGTGTATTTATCCCTGTGTTTCCTGTCTCTCTGTGCCAGTGTATTTATCCCTGTGTTTCCTGTCTCTCTGTACCAGTGTATTTATCCCTGTGTTTCCTGTCTCTCTGTACCAGTGTATTTAGCCCTGTGTTTCCTGTCTCTCTGTACCAGTGTATTTATCCCTGTGTTTCCTGTCTCTCTGTGCCAGTTCGTCTTGTATGTTCAAGTCAAACAGCGTTTTTTCCCCCTGTGCTCCTTCTTTTCTTTTCTCTTTTACTAGTCCTCCCGGTTTTGACCTTTACCTGTTTTTCTGGACATTCCCGCCTGCCTGACCATTCTGCATCCCCATTCTGCATCGAGCCATCCTGCCATTCTGTACCTCTGGAACTCTGACCTGGTTTTGACCATCTGCCTGTCCACGACCATTCTCTTGCCTGCCCCTTTTGGATTGTTTATAAACATCTTGGACTCTAACCATCTGCCTCCTGTGTCTGCATCTGGGTCTCGCCTTGTGCCCTTATAAAAATATGATGCGTAGACATACATAATAATGATTGCTGTCAAGGTAACGTCTATGTTGTCTTACTCTCAACCAAACTTGTAAACAAATGTAGGTCTGAGTGATATGAGTGGCAATATAGAACTCTACTGTCTTTTCACCTCATGTCAGGTATAGACAGTGGTGTAAAAAGTACCCAATTGTCAGGGAAAGTAAACATACCTTATTAGAAAATGACTCAAGTAAAAGTGAAAGTCACCCAGTAAAATACTACTTGAGTAAAAGTCTGAAAGCATTTGGGTTTTAAATATACTTAAGTATCAAAAGTTAAGGCAATTGCTCAAATTAACTAATTTCAAATTACTCATTAAGCAAACCAGATGGCACAATTTTCTTGTTTTGTTTGATTGACGGATAGCCAGGAGAACACTCCAACAGTCAGACATCATTTACAAACGAAGCATTGTGTTTAGTGAGTCCACCAGATCAGAGGCAGTAGGGATGACCAGGGTGTTCTCTGTTTAGTGAGTCCACCAGATCAGAGGCAGTAGGGATGACCAGGAGGTTCTCTGTTTAGTGAGTCCACCACATCAGAAACAGTAGGGATGACCAGGAGGTTCTCTGTTTAGTGAGTCCACCAGATCAGAGGCAGTAGGGATGACCAGGAGGTTCTCTGTTTAGTGAGTCCACCACATCAGAAACAGTAGGGATGACCAGGAGGTTCTCTGTTTAGTGAGTCCACCAGATCAGAGGCAGTAGGGATGACCAGGGTGTTCTCTGTTTAGTGAGTCCACCACATCAGAAACAGTAGGGATGACCACGTGTTCCCTGTTTAGTGCATGAATTGGACCATTTTCCTGTCCTGCTAAGCATTCAAAATGTAACGACTACTTTTGGGTTTCATGGAAAAGTAAAAAAAAATCTTTAGGAATGTAGTGAAGTAAAGTTAAAAGTTGTCAAAAATGTAAATAGTAAAGTTAAGTACAGATACCCTAAAAAACTGAATAAGTATTACTTTAAACTATTTTTACTTAAGTACTTTACACCACTGGATATATAAGTGTATTTTTTGCACTGTCACATGTGATAAGGGACGGACACACACACACACAACTTTCCCTCTTATTCATGTCCACGCCTTAAACATTATATTGGTTTGGAATCACAACCCATTAGTGTAATCCCCTTAAGGCGAGGGCGTGAGATTCCCAGTCCCCCTTTGTTTCCAGAACCAATCTGATTTACCTAAGCTGGCTTTGCTGTCTGTGAGGATGGAGTCAGAGTTGAGCTGGCGTCATGACTGTGGGGGCCTGTTGAGGGGGCACTGGGGGAGGCAGTGAGGGCAGGGAGGAGGCAGGGACGCAAGGAGGCTGGGGGAGGCATGGATGAGGTAGTTGGAGGAAGAGAGGAGCTGAATGGGAATAGGGCCTGACTAGTGAGTGTCTGCCCTGGGGGAGTTAGGGTTAAGACTGGGGTGCAGGGGTAAGGCAGGGGGCTCTGGGTTAAGAGGCTGGGTGACGCTGCGGGGAGGCAGGGAGGAACTGAATGGAACCAGGGCCTGACTAGAGATTGTCCATCACTCTCAAGGCATTCTACAGGGGGGCCACCCTGTCTCCATGGAGACCCAGAGAGCTGTTGAATGTTTAGAGTTTGTTACCTCCCAGCAACAAGCCTGCCCACACAGCACTAAATGTGTCCCAAACGGTACCCTATTTCCTTTTTAGTGGTCTAAAGTAGTGCAGTATATAGGGAATAGTGTGCCATTTGGGACGTGGGTAACTGACAGATCTCTGCCTCCCCCAGTGACTCCATCTCTCTCTCTCGTTCCCTCTGACTCAAGCCATACGGTAGCTCTGTTCTGTTTTAGTTGCAACCCTGATGGGCTTCTAAACTTATCTCACACAAAGAGCAGACTGTTTCAGACTCGGATATATTGAAAGGTCACTGGAGCATGTAATAGTTATGTCATGGGGATATATACAAATATCTAGCTCCAGGTTCAGAGGTTCTGAAGGGGGAAGTTATTTTTTTATATATATTTTTACTACCTTTATTTAACTAGGCAAGCCAGTTAAAGAACAAATTCTTATTTTCAATGACGGCCTAGGAACAGTGGGTTAACTGCCTTGTTCAGGGGCAGAATGTAACGGTTCTCCTCCTCCTCTACAACCGAAGAGGAGGAGTAGTGATTGAACCAAGGCGCAGCGGGTTGTGAATACATAATTTATTTAAAGAAAACACGAAAACACGAACTTCACTATAAACTAACAAAACAACAAATGGAGTAGACAGACCTGAATATTACGAACTTACATAAAACACGAAGAACGCACGAACAGGGAAAATAGACTACACAAAATGACGATGTACAAAAACAAACCGGACAGTCCCGTATGGTGCGACAAACACTGACACAGGATACAACCACCCACAACGAACACTGTGAAACAACCTACCTAAATATGACTCTCAATTAGAGGAACGCCAAACACCTGCCTCTAATTAAGAGCCATACCAGGCAACCCTTAAACCAACATAGAAACAGAAAACATAGAATGCCCACCCAAACTCACGTCCTGACCAACTAACACATACAACAAACTAACAGAAATAGGTCAGGAACGTGACACAGAACGACAGATTTTTACCTTGTCAGCTCTGGAATTCGTCTTGCAACCTTACGGTTACTAGTCCAACGCTCTAACCACGAGACTATATGCCGCCCCATGAAAGGATAGACACTACTGTAAGATCATCTCCATACATATGTTGTTAATCAATGCAATTATGAATGAATGAATGCACAAATGTAGGGGAAAATTAATTAGGGAATGTATAGATGATTGAATGGATGAACAAAGAATGAATTAATAAACAATCGATCAAATGAATGAACTCCACATCCGACAGCAGTTATAAAAGACATTCAATACATTTCTGTATGAAGTTTTGTATAACTGTGGGCCTCCCTATTGCATTCATACTCCAGGAAGTAATTTGCAGTATACAGTGAAGTGCACTACATGACCAAAGTATGTGGACACCTGCTCATCGAACATTTAATTCCAAAATCATGGGTATTAATATGGAGTTGGTCCCCCATTTGCTGCTATAACAGCCTCCACTCTTCTGGGAAGGCTTTCCACTAGATGTTGGAACATTGCTGTGGGGACTTGATTCCATTCAGCCACAAGAGCATCGGGCGCTGATGTTGGGTGATTAGGCCTGGCTCACAGTCGGCATTCCAATTCATCCCAAAGGTGTTCGATTGGGTTGAAGTCAGGGCTTTGGGCAAGCCAGTCAAATTCTTCCACACTAATCTCAACCAAACCATTTCTGTACCGACCTCGCTTTGTAAATGGGGGATTTGTCATGCTGAAACAGGAAAGGGCCTTTCCCAAACTGTTGCCACAAAGATGGAATCACAGAACCATCTAGAATGTAATTGTATGCTGTAGCATTAATATATTTCCCTTCACTGGAATTAAGGGGCCTAGCCATAACCATGACAAACTGCCCCAGACCATTATTCCTGATACACCAAACTTTACAGTTGCCACTATTCATTGGGGCAGCTAATGTTCTCTTAGCATCCGTCAAACCCATATTCGTCCGTTGGACTGCCAGATGGTGAAGCGTGATTCATCATTCCAGAAAACCTGTGTCCACTGCTCCAGACTCCAATGGCGGCGAGCTTTACACCACTCCAGCCAATGCTTGGCATTGCACATGGTGAGCTTGGGCTTGTGTGCGGCTGCTCGGCCATGGAAACCCATTTCATGAAGCTCCTGACGAACAGTTCTTGTGCTGACATTGCTGCCAGAGGCAGTTTGAAACTCGGTAGTGAGTGTCGCAACCGAGGACAGATGATTTTTACTCGCTACACTCTTCAGCACTCGGCGGTCCCGTTCGGTGAACTCGTGCGGCCTACCACTTCGCGGCTGAGCCGTCGTTGCTCCTAGACATTTCCACTTCACAATAACAGCCCTTACATTTGCTCTAGTAGGGCAGAAATGTTATGAACTGACTTTGAAAGTGATCTTAGATGAGGAAAACATTAGTACAGGATGTTAGATAGGGTAAACATTAGTATAGGATGATAGATAAGGTAAATGTTAGTATAGGATGATAGGTAAGTTTACAATTGGCTCATTCATCCCCCTCCTCTCCCCTGTAACTATTCCCCAGGCCGTTGCTGCAAATGAGAACATGTTCTCAGTCAACTTACCTGGTAAAATAACGGTAAAATAAAAAATAAATAAAAAAGTTAAAGGTGAATATAGGATGTTAGATAAGGTGAACATTAGTATACGATGTTAGATAAGGTAAAGGTGAATATAGGATGTTAGATAAGATAAAGGAAAGTACAGGTTGTTGGATTAGGTAAATGTTAGTATAGGATGTGAAATAGGGTAAACGTTAGAACATGATGTTAGACAAGCTAAATGTTATTATAAGATGTTAGATAAAGTAAACGTTAGTATATGATGTTAGATAAGGTAAATGTTAGTACAGGATATTAGATAAGGTAAGTGTTAGTATAGGATGTTAGACAAGCTAAATATTATAAAAAAAATGTTAGATAAGGTAAACATTAGCATAAGATGTTAGAGAAGTAAAAATTAATGCATGTTAGATAAGGTAAACGTTAGTACAGGATGTTAGATAAGGTAAATGTCAGTACAGGATGTTAGATAAGGTAAATGTTAGTATAGGATGTTAGATAAGGTAAACATTAGTATAAGATGTTAGAGAAGGTAAACATTAATGCATTATAGATAACATAATCGTTAATATATGATGTTAGAGAAGGTAAACATAAATGCATGATATTAGAGAAGGTAAATTATATTAGACAAGCTAAACTTTATTAAAGAATGTTAGATAAGGTAAACGTTAGTATAGGATTTTAGAGAGGTTAACATTAGTTCAGGATATTCGATAACGTATGTTTTAGTATAGGATGTTAGATAAGGTAAACGTTAGTATAGGAAGTTAGATAAACATTAGTGGAGGATGTTATAGAAGGAAAATGTTAATTAATAATGTTAGATAAGGTAAATGTTAGTACAGGATGTTAGATAAGGTAAATGTTAGTATAGGATGTTAGATAAGGTAAGCATTAGTATATGATGTTAGACAAGCTAAACATTATTACAAAATGTTAGATAAGGTAAATGTTAGTATAAGATGTTATAGAAGGTAAACCTTATTTAATAAAGTTAGATAAGGTAAACATTAGTACAGGATGGTAGATAAGGTAGGCATTAGTATATGATGTTAGATAAGGTAAACGTTAGTACAGGATGTTAGATAAGGTAAATGTTAGTATAGTATGGTAGATAAGGTAAGTGTTAGTATATGATGTTAGATAAGGTAAACGTTAGTACATGATGTTAGATAAAAGCATTAAAAACATTTTCCAAACTAACAAAAGTCAGAAATAGCGATAAAATAAATCACTTACCTTTGAAGATCTTTCTTTGTTTGCAATCCCAGGGGTCCCAGCTACATAACAAATGGATGTTTTGTTCGATAAAGTCCTTCTTTATATCCCAAAAAAGTCAGTTTAGTTTGCGCGCTTGATTCAGTAATCCACCTGTTCCCCTCGTTTAACATGCAGACAAAGCAATCCCAAAAGTTACCAATAAACTTCGTCCAAACAAGTCAAACAACGTTTCTAATCAATCCTCAGGTACCCTAATATGTAAATAAACAATAAAATTGAAGACGGAGAATAGTGTGTTCATTACCGGAGATAAATAACGAAGTGCGCGCCCTCATCCATGCGCGCCACAACACTACAGTCAAAATGAGAGCCACCTAGAAAAACTACAGATTCTAGCTCATTTAAAAAAAAAACAAGCCTGAAACCATTTGTAAAGACTGTTGACATCTAGTAGAAGCCATAGGAACTGCAATCTGGGAGTATTTCCTTTGATTTTCCCATAGACAGTCATTTCAATGGGAGGTGAACAAAAAAAAAAAATCCCGATGGATTCTCCTCGGGTTCTCACCTGCCATATCAGTTCTGTTTTACTCACAGACATTATTGTAACAGTTTTAGAAACTTCAGAGTGTTTTCTATCCAATACTACCAATTATATGCATACCCTATATGCATATCTGGGCCTGTTTACTTTGGGTACCTCAGTCATCCGAACTTCCGAATACTGCCCT
Organism: Salvelinus fontinalis; assembly: GCF_029448725.1. Classification (NCBI taxonomy): domain Eukaryota; kingdom Metazoa; phylum Chordata; class Actinopteri; order Salmoniformes; family Salmonidae; genus Salvelinus; species Salvelinus fontinalis. The sequence continues at coordinate 54,764,077 of NC_074682.1, forward strand.
CTATACCTAAGAAGTTAATTAAAAGTTAGTATATGATGTTAGATAAGGTAAACGTTAGTACATGATGTTGGACAAGCTAAACTGTAACGGTCCTGACCTGTTTTATGTTGTTTTGTATGTGTTTATGGTCAGGGCATGTGTTTTGGGTGGGCAGTCTATGTTATCTGTTTCTATGTTGGTTTTGGTTGCCTGGTATGGCTCTTAATTAGAGGCAGGTGTTTTGCGTTCTCCTCTAATTAAGAGTCATATTTAGGTAGGGTGTTCTCACTGTTTGTTTGTGGGTGATTGTCTTCCGTATCTGTGTTATGTCTTGCACCATACGGGACTGTTCGGTTGTTCGTGTCGTTTCGATGTAGTCTGTTCCTGTCCGTAAGTGTTACGTTTAGTTATGTAAGTTTATGTTCAGGTTTCGTCTACTTCGTTTTCTTGTTTTGTATTTTTGAAAGTGTTTTGTTTTTTCGTGTTGCCATCATCGTTTTCAAATAAAGAGATGGCTTATTTCCCTACTGCTGCATTTTGGTCTGATGATCCTTCTCTCCTCTCCTCGTCCGAGGATGAGGAGAACAACAGCCCTTACAGAATCACCCACCACGCTAAGACCAAGCGGCAAGGGAATGCTCAACAGAGCAACAAGGACTCCTGGACTTGGGAGGAGATCCTGGATGGTAGAGGACCTTGGGCTCAGCCAGGGGAATATCGCCGTCCCAAGGAGGAGTTGGAAGCAGCGAAGGCTGAGAGGCGCTGGTATGAGGAGGCAGTGCGGCGACGCGGTTGGGAGCCCGTGAGTCAGACCCAAAAATTTCTTGGGGGGGGGGGGGGGGGGGGCACACGAGGAGTGTGGCAAAGCCAGGTAGGATACCCGAGCCAACTCCCCGTGCTTACCGTGGAGGTAGAAGGCGTCGTACTGGTAAGACACCGTGTTATGCGGTAAAGCGCACGGTGTCCCCAGTACGCGTGCTTAGCCCAGTGCGGGCTATTCCACCTTGCCGCACTGGGAGGGCTAGGTTGGGCATCGAGCCGGATGTCATGAAGCCGGCCCAACGTATCTGGCCTCCAGTACGTCTCCTCGGGCCGGCGTACATGGCACCAGCCTTACAGGTGGTGTCCCCGGTTTGCCTGCATAGCCCAGTGCGGGCTATTCCACCTCGCCGCACTGGCAGGGCTACGGGGACCATTCAACCTGGTAGGGTTGGGGAGGCTCGGTGCTCAAGAGCACGTGTCTTCCTTCACGGTCCGGTAGACCCGGTGCCACCTCCATGTACCAGTCCTCCGGTGGCAGCCCCCCGTACCAGGCTGTCTCTCCGGGTTCTCTCTCCAGCTGTTTCCTCCTCTCCAGCGCAGCCAGTGCATAGACCACGCACCAGGCTGTCTCTCCTTCTCCTTCCTACAGAGCCGTCCTGCCATGACCTGCCAGAGCCGTCCTGCTATGACCTGCCAGAGCCGTCCAGCCGGGACCTGCCAGAGCCGTCCAGCCGGGACCTGCCAGAGCCGTCCAGCCGGGACCTGCCAGAGCCGTCCAGCCGGGACCTGCCAGAGCCGTCCAGCCGGGACCTGCCAGAGCCGTCCAGCCGGGACCTGCCAGAGTCCCTCAGCCGGGACCTGCCAGAGTCCCTCAGCCGGGACCTGCCAGAGTCCCTCAGCCGGGACCTGCCAGAGTCCCTCAGCCGGGACCTGCCAGAGTCCCTCAGCCGGGACCTGCCAGAGTCCCTCAGCCGGGATCTGCCCCTTGTCCCGGTGCTGCCCCTTGTCCCGGTGCTGCCCCTTGTCCCGGTGCTGCCCCTTGTCCCGGTGCTGCCCCTTGTCCCGGTGCTGCCCCTTGTCCCGGTGCTGCCCCTTGTCCCGGTGCTGCCCCTTGTCCCGGTGCTGCCCCTTGTTCCGGTGCTGCCCCTTGTTCCGGTGCTGCCCCTTGTTCCGGTGCTGCCCCTTGTTCCGGTGCTGCCCCTTGTTCCGGTGCTGCCCCTTATCCCGGTGCTGGTCTTTATCCCGGTGCTGCCCCTTGTCCCGGTGCTGCCCCTTGTCCCGGTGCTGCCCCTTGTCCCGGTGCTGCCCCTTGTCCCGGTGCTGCCCCTTGTCCCGGTGCTGCCCCTTGTCCCGGTGCTGCCCCTTGTCCCGGTGCTGCCCCTTGTCCCGGTGCTGCCCCTTGTCCCGGTGCTGCCCCTTGTCCCGGTGCTGCCCCTTCTCCCGGTGCTGGCCATTCATTTAGGGGATGTTAGTTTTAGGGTGGTCATTGGGAGGGGAAGACAGAAGCGGGGAGTGACTATGGTGGTGTGGGGACAGCGTCCAGAGCCGGAGCCACCACCGTGGTCAACTGCCCACCCAAACCCTCCCCTGGACTTTGTGCTGGTGCGCCCGGCGTTCGCACCTTGAGGGGGGGGTTCTGTAACGGTCCTGACCTGTTTTATGTTGTTTTGTATGTGTTTATGGTCAGGGCATGTGTTTTGGGTGGGCAGTCTATGTTATCTGTTTCTATGTTGGTTTTGGTTGCCTGGTATGGCTCTTAATTAGAGGCAGGTGTTTTGCGTTCTCCTCTAATTAAGAGTCATATTTAGGTAGGGTGTTCTCACTGTTTGTTTGTGGGTGATTGTCTTCCGTATCTGTGTTATGTCTTGCACCATACGGGACTGTTCGGTTGTTCGTGTCGTTTCGATGTAGTCTGTTCCTGTCCGTAAGTGTTACGTTTAGTTATGTAAGTTTATGTTCAGGTTTCGTCTACTTCGTTTTCTTGTTTTGTATTTTTGAAAGTGTTTTGTTTTTTCGTGTTGCCATCATCGTTTTCAAATAAAGAGATGGCTTATTTCCCTACTGCTGCATTTTGGTCTGATGATCCTTCTCTCCTCTCCTCGTCCGAGGATGAGGAGAACAACAGCCCTTACATAAACGTTAATATAGAATGTTAGATAAGGCAAACATTAGTACAGGATGTTAAATAAGGTAAAAGTTAGTATTGTATGTTAAATAAGGTAAATGTTAGTACAGGATGTTAGATAAGTTAAACATCAGTACAGGATGCTAGATAAGGTAATCTTTACAACATTATGTTAGATAAGGTTGACATTAGTACATGATGTAAGGTAAACATCAGTACAGGATGTTAGATAAGGTAAACGTTAGTATATGATGTTTTTTACAAGCTAAAAACTATCAGCGAATGGTAGATAAGGTAAACGTTAGTACATGATGTTAGATAAGGTAAACATCAGTACAGGATGTTAGGTAAGGTAAACATTATTATATGATGTTACATAAGGTAAACGTTAGTACATGATGTTATATAAGGTAAACGTTAGCATAGGATGTTAGAGAAGGTAAACGTTTGTATAGGATATTAGGTAAAACCTGTTTGGGATAGGGGGCAGCATTTTCACTTTGGATGAATTGCGTGCCCATAGTGAACTGCCTCCTACTCTGTCCCTATTTGATAGAAAACACTCTGAAGTTTCTAAAACTGTTTGAATTTTGTCTGTGAGTATAACAGAACTCATATGGCAGGCAAACTTCCAAACAGGAAATGAGAATTATGAGAGGGGTCAATGTTAAACTCATCGCCTATTCAATTCCCTGTAAGATATGGATCTGTTTGCACTTCCCGCGCCTTCCACTAGATGTCAACAGTCTGTAGAACGTGGAATGAAGCCTCTAGTGTGATGTAGGGCCGGATGGCAGCTATTTGAGTCAGTGGTCTGGCAGAATGCTAGTTCCTGGTCATGCGCGCTAGTCATGATTTGGCCATGTGTTACATTACTTATACAGACATAAAGAAATGCTCCGGTTGGAATGTTATTGGATATATATGATAACAACATCCTGAAGATTGATTCTCTACTTAATTTGACCAGTTTATTCGACCTGGAATATACGTTTTTGAAGTTTTCGTTCGAGGTTGCCTGGACCGGCGCCAGCGTTTGGACATGTGAACTAAAAGTGCTAACAAAAGTAGCTAATTGGACACTAGTAATGGACATTATCGAACAAAACAACGATTTATTGTGGAACTAGGATACCTGGCACTGCATTCTGATGAAAGATCATTAAAGGTAAGGGAATATTTATGATGTAATTTCGTATTTCTATTGACTCCAACATGGCGGAGAAATGTTGTGTGTTTCTGAGCGCCGTCTCAGATTATTGCATGGTATGCTTTTTCCTAAAGTTTTTTAAAAACCTGACACAGCGGTTGCATTAGGAACCAGTGCATCTTTAATTATATGTAAAACATGTATCTTTCATCAAAGTTTATGATGAGTATTTCTGTTATTTGACGTGGCTCTGTAATTACTCCGGATATTTTGGAGGCATTTCTGAACATGGCGCCAATGTAAAACGAGATTTGTGGATATAAATATGCACATTATCGAACAAAACATAAATGTATTGTGTAACATGATGTCCTATGGGTGTCATCTGATGAAGATTATCAAAGGTTAGTGATTCATTTTATCTCTATTTCTGCTTTTGTGTGACTGTCTTTGGCTGGGAAAAATGGCTGTGTGTTTTTTGGATTTGGTGGTGATCTAACATAAATGCATGTTGTGTTTTCGCTGTAAAACATTTTAAAAATCGGACACGATGGGTAGATTAACAAGATGGTTATCTTTCATTTGCTGTATTGGACTTGTTAATGTGTGAAAGTTACATATTTCTAAAAAATATTTTTGTATTTCGCTCGCTGCCTTTTCAGCGGAATGTTGTGGTTGTTCCGCTAGCGAAACCCCTGATCTAGAAAGGTTAATTCAACTTTAGTATAGGATATTAGGTAAAGTAGTGGTTATTGAGAGATGTTAGGTCAAGAGCTTTAGGCTTGCAATTCATTTACTTTCAAGGTTACCGGGATTAAATAACACGTTCATTTTACTCATTGCTATTGTACATTAACCTGTCTAGGATCAGCGTGGCGCTAGCGGCACACCCCCCCCCCCCCCACTGAAAAACCAGTGCCGCGAAATTCAAAAAAAATATTTTTTTAAAATATTTAACTTTCACACATTAAAGTCCAATACAGCTAATGAAAGACACAGATCTTATGAATCCAGTCAACATTTCCGATTTTTAAAATGTTTTACAGGGAAGACACAATATGTAAAGATGTACATCTATTACCTAAAAACACATTAGCATATTCCACCATCTTTTATTTGTCCACCAACACCAGTAGCCATCACCAATTCGGCTAAACTAAGATATTTATAGCCCCTAACCAACAAAAAAACTCATTAGATGACAGTCTGATAACATATTTATGGTATGGGATAGGTTTTGTTAGAAAAAAGTGCATATTTCAGGTATATGGCATAGTTTACAATTGCACCCACCATCACAAATGGACTAGAATAATTACAATGAGCAACGTGTTTACCTAACTACTAATCATCAAACATTTCGTAAAAATACACAGCATACACGAATCGAAAGACACAGATCCTGTGAATACAGACAATATTTCAGATTTTCTAAGTGTCTTACAGCGAAAACACAATAAATCGTTATATTAGCTTAGCACATAGCAATTAGCAGCCCAGCATTGATTCTAGCCAAAGTGAGCGATAAAAGTCAACATCGCCAAAAGATATTAATTTTTTCACTAACCTTCTCAGAATTCTTCCGATGACACTCCTGTAACATCACATTACAACATGCATATACAGTTTGATCGAAAATGTTTATATTTAGCCACCAAAATCATGGTTAGACAATGTGAAATGTAACTCGGCTGGTCAGAATTTGTCCTTGCGCCACTTAGACAGTGATCTACTCTTATACATAAATACTCATAAACGTGACTAAAAAATATAGGGTGGACAGGGATTGATAGACAATTTAATTCTTAATACAATTGCGTTATTACATTTTTTAATTTATCCTTACTTTTCAATACAGTTTGCGCCAAGCGAAGCTACGTCAAAAAACATGGCGTCCTAAGCCACTAAAATGTTTCGACAGAAACACGATTTATCATAATAAAAATGTCCTACCTTGAGCTGTTCTTCCATCAGTATCTTAGGCAAAGGATCCTTTCTTGGGAGAAATCGTCTTTTGGTGGAAAGCTGTCCTCTTGCCATGTGGAAATGTCAACTACGTTCGGGATGAACTGAAAAGCGTGTCCAACTTTTCACATCGTTGCAAAAATAAATGTCACAAAATCGCACTAAACGGATATAAATTGCTATAAAACGCTTTAAATTAACTACTTTGTGATGTTTGTAACTCCTATAACGAGTGAAAAGATGACCGGAGAAATATAACAGGCTAAACTAATGCTTGGAACAGGAGAGGGTCGGTGTCTTCCACGCGCGTTACGCAGCAAGAAAAGACTTGCTAGCTAAAGGTTTTTTTCATTTGTAGGGCCTGTGAACGAGCAATCGAGCCCGTTGGAATCGTCATCACGTAAAGGCATCCAGGGGAAGACGTAAGAAGTGTCCGTATAGTCATAGCAACGACAGTGCCCGTTTAAATGACTTCAGAAAAGTGGCCAACGTTTCTCAAATCTGACTCCATGTCAGGGAAATTGCTGTAGAATGGGCTCTGTTCCACTTAGAGACAAAATTTCAACTCCTATAGAAACTATAGACTGTTTTCTATCCAATAATAATAATAATATGCATATTGTACGATCAAGGATTTTGTGGGAAGCCGTTTAAAAAATTAGCCACATTAGCATAAATAGTCTAAACAGCGCCCCCATCCCCAACAGGTTAAGACAAGTGAAAGAAGTCATTATCCATAATTTACTGCCTGTCAAGAACATTTTCAAAAGTATTGAATCCTTTGAGAAAAGAAATATCCACATTCTTTCATTTTATTTCATTTCTTCAAAGATTCCATGAAACTATTCCCACACACCTGCAGCAAGCCGACTCAGATGTGAGAGGGGATTTCTTATTTTGAAAGAGTCCATGGTACAAAACATGACCATGAGACCCTCATGAGGAACCGGAAGGTCACTAGTTTAGTCCCTAGCCAGGCGATTAAATATGTTGGCAGAATGGACAGAATTGGCTACAGGAGGATTCTGAGTGTCCAATCCTCTATTTCACAAACCACTTTTGCCCACTATCAATCTGCAATCCCCTAGAGGTAGCCCCATCTTGTTAAGGTATAGTTGTTTGAAGTAGAGTTTTGTTGTGTTATTCTCTCTCAGAGTGTCTTATCTGCTATGCCATCCCCTAGAAACATCTCTTTTAGGCTTTAGGCTTATTCTCTTATTTATTCAGTGTCACAAACCAAACCTCCTTTGAAAACCAACATTCCCATGTCATCTTTAAGAAAGTAGCCCTTCTTCTTTCATATTTAAAATATGTTATAAATCTAGAAGAATACTCTAGACCAGTCTCGACTAGAGTTTTTTCTTTAGGGGATGGTTGGGGGACCAGAACATAATTACAAATAATTTTCAGACTGCAAATTTTATTTATTTATTTATTTATTTGCCGTTATTTTACCAGGTAAGTTGAATGAGAACACGTTCTCATTTGCAGCAACGACCTGGGGAATAGTTACAGGGGAGAGGAGGGGGATGAATGAGCCAATTGTAAACTGGGGATTATTAGGTGACCATGATGGTTTGAGGGCCAGATTGGTAATTTAGCCAGGACACCGGGGTTAACACCCCTACTCTTACGATAAGTGCCATGGGATCTTTAATGACCTCAGAGCGTCAGGACACCCGTTTAACATCCCATCCGAAAGACGGCACCCTACACAGGGCAGTGTCCCCAATCACTGCCCTGGGGCATTGGGATATTTTTTAGACCAGAGGAAAGAGTGCCTCCTACTGGCCCTCCAACACCACTTCCAGCAGCATCTGGTCTCCCATCCAGGGACTGACCAGGACCAACCCTGCTTAGCTTCAGAAGCAAGCCAGTAGTGATATGCAGGGTGGTATGCTGCTGGCATAAATTGATCGTAGGAATCCCAAACAGTAATCATATTTCACCTTGCTTACATTTGAATATGACCACGTGTCTCTCTATTATGTGTTGGAGTATTTATGAACAGATTTCCAAAATGAAAATCACTTGGAGCGGATTGCCTTGTGGTTTTAGTATTTTATATATATCCCCCCTAAAAACACTGGCAGCCTCCAATTGGGGGAACCCTGCTCTAGATGTTGTCTTATTCTGGATGAGAAGACCCCATTCTCATCTCACTAGTCCAGACGCACTCCTCTCTCTGATCAGTTCACCTCACCACTCACCTACTGGGATAAGCTGGTTGAGAACGGAAGCAGTTAAAGCGGACAGAATGTACTGCCAAGTCTAACAGCCTGTGTGTTAACAGCACAGTGAAAAAGCCACGGAAGAGGATGAAGAGGGGGAGGATGGGAGGAAAAATAGAACCCAACTGACAACACAGCTGGAGATTCTTTATTTACCCTGAACGAACAGCGAGGGGTGATAGAACCTAACTTCCTGCCGCCATATCTGGCTGGCACTGAAAAGGAAGAGACAACGCCAGAGTAAAGTGGTGGCTGTTATTTCACTTGAACATGAATGGCCTCTATGGCTCTGTACTCTTATAATTTCCACCCGGCACAGCCAGAAGAGAAATGGCCACCCCTCAGAGCCTGGCTCCTCTCTAGGTTTCTTCCTAGGTTCCAGGCGTTCAAGGAAGTTTTTTTCCCTAGCCACCGTGCTTCTACATCTGCATTGCTTGCTCTTTGATGTTTCAGGCTGGGTTTCTGTATAGCAGTTTGCGACAACTGCTGATGGAAGAAGGGCTTTAAAAAATATATTGTATTGATTGGAGAAAGAGAGATAGAAAGAGACATAGAGATAGAAGGAGAAAGAGAGAAAGCCCTTGATGAATAGCCTCTCTGCGTGAGACCTTGGCTTGGATTACGTAGGTGCTGTGCAGATATATTCACATCTCTCTCTCTCTCTCTCTCTCCCCATGTCTCTCTCTCTCTCTCCCCCCATCTCTCTCTCTCCCCATCTCTCTCTTTCCTCGTCTCTCCGTCTCTCTCTCTCTCTCCCCGTCTCTCTCTCTCTCTCTCTCTCTCCCCGTCTCTCTCTCTCTCTCTCTCTCTCCCCATGTCTCTCTCTCTCTCTCTCTCTCCCCATGTCTCTCTCTCTCTCTCTCTCTCTCTCTCTCCCCATCTCTCTCTCTCTCCCCATCTCTCTCTCCCCATCTCTCTCTCTCATAAATTAGAAGTGTTAACTTTGTTGTTTGGAAGAAGTTTAAGTGATTAATAGATCAGTTGATCTGTGCTTCGCCATGCCTCGCCTCATCTCAGTACCCACTGTCACCAAGAGACAGGGACTACTTTCTTTATGTGTCTGTGGTTACTATGGAAACCCCCTCACACAGACAGACAACATGATGTGCTCAAAGTTTGATAAAAAAAAAAACATCAGTAATTTGCTGGCTGAAGGGGGTTGGTGACAATAGTAAATTGCAGGGTGGATTCGCATATATCATTGTTGCACTGTGGACGTGTAGCGGCAACACATACTATTTAAAAAGATGGAGACCTTGATTAGACCGTTTCTCATTGATCTACAATAAACTGCTCCAAGTAACAGATAAATGTAGCTGTTTGTATTGTAATAGAATGAGAGTGCAGTACCTAGATGTGCTTCAGCACTGTTTTAGTAAAATGGTAAAAGGTGGTGGACTGAGGGATGTATTAGTTTGTTTTATTTTCTTGCTTCTAGATTTCGACTTAGAAAGAAGACGTGTTTTCATTTGAATATGGAAACAAAAATGGTAGTTATATGTCACCAGATATGCCATTTATGGCATCTGTTTTGGAAATGTAGCTTGGTAAATTGATTCAGTCCCAAATAATGTGAGATTGAGATGGAGAAACCTATTCACGATGACTATCCTGTATCATATCAGCTAATTACTCAATTACTCTGCTATGGCATATACAAACTCTGTCCCCTCACTCTCCCACTGTTGTTCTGTTGGCTGATAAAATAGAATATTCCGTTAGGAAAACCGACGACAGCTAGGCAGTGGCGTGTCACATCAGACTCCAGTCAAATCATTTGTAAAACAAAATAATAATAATCTACGGTATCAAATCAAAGGGCTCTGTATGAAATAGGTGATTTTCTATATGCCAGAAAGGAAGCCCCTTGGGTAAAGGACGACATGGGTTGACCGGCCATTTAAAAATGCCTATTTTTGTGTAGGCTTCAGGCAGCTCTTTTTAGTGAAGGCTTTCTTACCTCTGTTGGTAGAGAAGTAAATAAATATTATGACAATATCTGTCTATCGACTGTCAGCCTAAGCTATAATAGAGGTGTGCATGCTGGGAAGAATGAAGACTCAGATGGGGAGAACAGTTCCGAACAAGGATGTTTCCTCCGATCCATGTTTTCTCCTCTCCTCACATTTCCTTTTGTCCATAAGCCGCCTGTCGTTTTAGAGAATTTAGCAGTACGTCCAACCCGGCCTCACAACCACAAACCACGTGTAACGACGCCAGCCTAATGAATCATTTCACTTGACTGATGTCCTTATATGAACTGTAACTCAGTTAAATCTTTGAAATTGTTGCATGTTGCGTTTATCTTTTTATTTAGTGTAATATGGCAGCGGTGTAAAAAATACCCAATTATCATACTTAAGTCAAAGTAAAGATACCTTAATAGAAAATGAATGAGGTGAAAATCACCCAGCAAACTACCACTTGAGGAAAAGGGATCTGTTTTAGCAAATGTAAAGCGGTGGTAAATCTTAGCGATGGTGTTAGCATTATAGGTTTGAGGGTGTATCAGATAATATTTTACCTATTTTCACAACTGGAATTATGCGATCGGTGTCGCTAAAGGCTTGCGTTTTGACAAATAAACAAGTTGTGGGTCTGTCGAAGCATTGCCTCTAACTGGCCAATCCAGAACGTGCTCCATGGCTAACTATGTGGCTGCTTCAAGTTGTGTATTTACGGTCCTTTATGTGTTGTCTTTTCACCAACTCCATTTTAAATCTTACTCCTTTATAGCCTAGTTTATAGCATGCCCCATATTTGCTAAATATTTTGAAAGTTTGCAGTCCACGTTGTTCTAAATCGGTTGCTTAGATACCGAAATTCATTGTTAAACATAGGCTATAGTATTCACACTGGTATAGGGGCTAGGCCTACAGTAAATGGTAATCTGGACATGGACATGCCAAATATACTGGCCGAAAATTCGAATCAAATTCGAATCAAACTAAACAACATCGTGTTTTAGGTAAGCTGTGTCTAAATACAGTAACAGGCACCATAATCACTCCCTGTGGGCATATAATATATAATACAGACACGGCAATGTAAGACTATGGAGGGTTTTACGCACATCCAAACGTTTCTCAGGAGCTTGATAAAGATCCACATAGAAAGAGGGAATGTCCATTCACCGGTATACTGTCATGTTTCATCAACATCATGGATCCACCTCACAGATGATATGTTCTCCTCTCCGATAATAGCAGAAGAAATTGCGTGGCATTCGAGCCATGTAACGACTGTCTCCGGGTGAAAGAGAGGAGGACCAAGATGCAGCGTGAATATCATCCATATTTAATGGGAAATACTTAAACAACGAACAAAAACAACAAACCGACAAAAAGGAGCGAAGACGATACAGTCCCGTAACGTGAACACTAAACACTGGTACACTGGAACAGGAACAATCACCCACAAACAAACAGTGAAAACAGCCTACCTTAATATGGTTCCCAATCAGAGACAATGACAAACACCTGCCTCTGATTGAGAACCATATTAGGCCAAACAACAAACCCAACATAGAAACACAAAACATAGAATGCCCACCCAGCTCACGTCCTGACCAACTAAACAAAGACTAAACAAAGGAAATAAGGTCAGGAACGTGACAAGCCATGTACGTTCTCACTATAAACCCATGGACGGTGAATCTTTTTCTAGTAAGTTTGGTTTTTAACCTTTTACGGGGCAGCCCGACACCGGTACACTTATGACAACATCCAGCTCAAAGTGCAGGGCGCGAAATTCAAAATCTATTTTTTTTTTATATTTAACTTTCACACATTAACAAGTCCAAGACACCAGATGAAAGGTGCACATCTTGTGAATCAAGCCAACATGTCCGATTTTTAAAATGTTTTACAGGGAAGACAAAATATGTAAATCTATTAGCTAAACACGTTAGCAAAAGACACAACTTTTTCTAACTCCATCAGTTTCTTACTCCATCAGGTGCTATCACAAATTCGACCAAATAAAGATATAAATAGCCACTAACCAAGAACCAAATTCATCAGATGACAGTCTGATAACATATTTATTGTATAGCATATGTTTTGTTCGAAAAATGTGCATATTTCATGTATAAACCATAGTTTACATTTCAGCTACAATCCGAAATTGCACCAAAAGCAGCCATAATATTTACAGACACCAACGTCAAATAGCTAATTACTCATCATAAAACATTTCTGAAAAATATATAGTCTGCAGCAATTGAAAGACAGGCATCTTGTGATTCCAAACAATATTTCCGATTTATTAAATGTTTTACAGCGCAAACAAAATGTATCGCTATATTAGCGTAGCTACAATAGACAGAAATAATTGGGCGCCCACGGCCAGTTCACATGCACGACAGATATATGAAATAACATCATAAAATGGGTCTTACTTTTGCTGATCTTTTATCAGAATGTTGAAGAACGTGTCCTCTGTCCAGATGAGTCGTTGTTTCGATTCAGAATGGCAAATGTCCCTCTTCAATTAGCATTGGCACTAGCCGAGTGGCATAAATTTCTCCAACGTAAACACAGTCAGAGGACGGAACACGGCAAAACTCCCGAATAAAGTTTCAATAATCTGATTAAACTATATTGAAAAAACATACATTACGATGATATGGTCACATGTATCAAAAAAAAATTGAGCCGGAGACGTTAGCCGTTCGTTACCAAGGCAAAACAGAAGTCAATTCCACTTCCTTCAGAGTACCGGAAGTGGATGGTCACGTCAAAGAAATAGGTTTTTTTCCACCACAGACCAAGAGGAGCAAAAGAAAATATTCTCTGCCATCCTCTTTACACCAATAGGAAGGCGTATAGAGTGTCAGCAGACTCCTAAGTGTTAAGACCATGTATAGGCATCAAGTTGAAAAGAGCATCGATTTCTGACATTTCACTTCCTGGTCAGGAAAAGTGCTGCAGAAGGACTTCTGTTTCACTCAGAGAAATAATTCCAGCTCTTTTAGAAACTAGAAAGTGTTTTCTTGTCACGTTCCTGACCTATTTCTGTTAGTTTGTTGTATGTGTTAGTTGGTCAGGACGTGAGTTTGGGTGGGCATTCTATGTTTTCTGTTTCTATGTTGGTTTAAGGGTTGCCTGGTATGGCTCTTAATTAGAGGCAGGTGTTTGGCGTTTTCCTCTAATTGAGAGTCATATTTAGGTAGGTTGTTTCACAGTGTTCGTTGTGGGTGGTTGTCTCCTGTGTCAGTGTTTGTCGCACCATACGGGACTGTTCGGTTTGTTTTTTGTACATCGTTCTTTTATGTAGTCTATTTTCCTGTTCGTGAGTTCTGCGTTGTATGTGAGTTCGCATGTCCAGGTTTGTTTACTCCGTTTTGTTGTTTTGTTAGTTTATAGTCAAGTTCGTGTTTTTCGTCTTTCTGTAAATAAATTATGTCATCACAACCCGCTGCGCCTTGGTTCCATAACTACTCCTCCTTTTCGGTTGAAGAGGAGGACCACTGTTACATTTCTATCCAAAAAGAATAATAATATTCATATTGTACGAGCAAGATTTGAGTAGGAGGCCGTTTGAAATGGGCACGATTTCACTGGCTACTCAACACTTTGCCTTGCAGCCATAAGAAGTTAACCTGTCTGGCACCGGCGTTCCGCTAGCGGAACTCCTCCCACATTCCACTGAAAAGACAGAGCGCGAAATTCAAAATATATTTTTAGAAATATTTAACTTTCACACATTAACAAGTCCAATACAGCAAATGAAAGATACACATCTTGTGAATCCAGTCAACATGTCCGATTTTTAAAATGTTTTACAGCGAAAACACCACATGTATTTATGTTAGCTCACCACCAAATACAAAAAAGGACAGACATTTTTCACAGCACAGGTAGAATGCACAAAGCCAACCTAACTAACCAATAACCAACCAAACTAACCAACAAACAACTTCATCAGATGACAGTCTTATAACATGTTATACAATAAATCTATGTTTTGTTCAAAAAATTTGCATATTTGAGGTATAAATCAGTTTTACATTGCAGCTACCATCACAGCTACCGTCACAAATAGGACCGAAGCAGCCAGAGTAATTACAGACACCAACGTCAAATACCTAAATACTCATCATAAAACTTTTCTGAAAAATCGATGGTGTACAGCAAATTGAAGACAAACATCTTGTGAATACAGCCAATATTTCCGATTTCTTAAGTGTTTTACAGCGAAAACACAATATAGCATTATATTAGCTTACTACAATAGCCTACCACACTACCGCATTCATTCATCAAGGCACGTTAGCGATAGCAATAGGCACATTAGCGATAGGGAATAAACCAGCAAAATATATTAATTTTCACTAACCTTCATAAACCTTCATCAGATGACAGTCCTATAACATGAGGTTATACATACACTTATGTTTTGTTCGAAAATGTGCATATTTAGAGCTGAAATCAGTGGTTATACATTGTGCTAACGTAGCATCTTTTTCCCAGAATGTGCGGATATTTTTACGACACTCAACTATTCTGACCAAATAACTATTCTTAAACGTTACTAGAAAATACATATTGTATAGGAAATTATAGATACACTAGTTCTTAATGCAATCGCCGTGTTAGAAGTCTAAAAAATAACTTCATTACGACATACAGCTTAGTTATAGCGAGAGAGTACCCAAAATCTGGGCGCAAACGACTATTTCACATGTTCGACAGATATATGAAATAGCATCATAAAATGGGTCCTACTTTTGATGATCTTCCATCAGAATGTTGTACAAGGGGTCCTTTGTCCAGAACAATCGTTGTTTGGATTTAGAATGTCCTCCTCTCCAGTCAATTAGCACGGAAAACTAGCAAAGTAGCGCGAAGCTCTCCTTCCTGAACAAAGGCACACAACGCAACACGCGTAACGTCCCGAATAAATTTCAATAATCCAATAAAACTATATTGAAAAAACGTACTTTTCGATGATATTGTCACATGTATCAAATAAAATCAAAGCCGGAGATATTAGTCGTCTATAACGGCAGCATTTCAGAAGGCAAAACCAGGTCCCTTCACGCGCTCTCCAGAAAACAGGAAACTGGTGACACGTCATGCCGAGAGCTTTTGTTCGACCCCAGATCAAATTATACACTCCATTTCTTCTCTCACTGCCTATCGATATCTAGTGGAAGACGTATGAAGTGCATGTATACTGATATATATGAAGCCCATTTATAGGCAGGCCCTAGAACAGAGCATCGATTTCAGATTTTCCACTTCCTGTCAGGAAGTTTGCTCCAACTTGAGTTCTGTTTTACTCACAGATATAATTCAAACGGTTTTATAAACTAGAGAGTGTTTTCTATCCAATAGTAATAATAATATGCATATTGTACGAGCAAGAATTGAGTACGAGGCCGTTTAAATTGGGCACGATTTTCCCCCAAAGTGAAAACAGCACCCTCTGTCCTCAACAGGTTTTAATCAACGTAAACGAAATACAAATAAAAAACATTTTTTAAACCAGCAACAATATTTCTAAATAGGATCGTGGTTATTATGTCATAAATCACATCTGTTGTTCCATGAGGATAAATAACACAGGATTGAAACCCAAACAAAAGAGTGAGGAGAACCTCAAATAAATACACAATCACAAAATGATTATCACACGGGACAAAACCCGTAATCATCTGCACAATATACGTGTCACGAAAGCCAAAACAACACAGGTGCTCACACGAACAATAATCTACAAAACCATGGTGAACAAACGGCACATATATACAAATACAATCGGTGGGAATAGGAGCCAGGTGTGGACAATGAACGTTCCAGAGGGATCCGTGAGCCCAAGTCAGATCAGTTGATATTGACGTTGATATTGACATACCACGTCAGATCAGTTGATATTGACGTTGATATTGACATACCATGTCAGATCAGTTGATATTGACATACCACGTCAGATCAGTTGATATTGACATACCACGTCAGATCAGTTGATTTTGACATACCACGTCAGTTCAGTTGATATTGGCATACCACGTCAGATCAGTTGATATTGACATACCATGTCAGATCAGTTGATTTTGACATACCACGTCAGTTCAGTTGATATTGACATACCACGTCAGATCAGTTGATATTTACATACCACGTCAGATCAATTGATATTGACATACCATTTCAGTTCAGTTGATATTGACATACCACGTCAGGTCAGTTGATTTTGACATACCATATCAGTTCAGTTGATATTGACATACCATTTCAGTTCAGTTGATATTGACATACCATGTCAGATCAGTTGATATTGACATACCACGTCAGATCAGTTGATATTGACATACCATGTCAGATCAGTTGATATTGTCACAAGCCGGCTCATAGCCTGTGACAAAAATGAGGGGACACGAACAACAGGTATAGGCCAATTTAAAAGTGCTCTTTATTATAAACAAACTATTAACTTAAACTAACAGGAATGAGGTGTGGATGTATCATAATGTAAGGTGTATGTAAAGTGCATGGATGTGTGAATATGTGTGTGTGAACATGACTGAGTGAAAACTATGCAAAACTAAAAAGGAACAAACAAATCATGAGCATACCTGGAGGAGCAGAGAGAGAGAGAGAGCAAGAGTGATTAGTGACAGCTTTATACCCTGAGCCCAGGTGGCTCCAATCACTAACGACCCTCCTCTGCCTGCAGGAGAAACCGCCCCCTGCACTGCAGAGGAGGAGCCGTGACACCCCCCTCCTTAAAATGAGGGTCCCACCCTCAACCCAACTTCCTCCAACATAATCAAAATAATTCAAATTTCCCCAAAAACAAATTAAAAAAAACAATCCCGGCTCCTAGCAGTAGCCCCGTGTCCCCCAGCCGACTGTCCGTCCCTCAAACTCGGCAGCCCTGGTACCTGGGGAGCAATTTAAGAGGAAAGAGGCACAGACAGCCCGTAGGGGTCAACAGAGAAAAGGTACAAGCTAGGTTAAAGGAGCACGGGACAGAGCATCAGCAATGATATTATCCTTACCACTAATGTGCCTAATATCAAGGTTGAATGGTTGCAAGAACAAAGCCCAACGCATCAGGCGCTGGTTGGGGTTTTGCAGGGACCTCAGAAAAACCAGTGGGTTGTGGTCAGTGAACACAGTTAAAGGGGTCAAACCAGAACCAACATAGACCTCGAAGTGCTGTAAAGCCCAAATGAGACCTAAAGCCTCCTTTTCAATTACAGAATAGTTTTTCTGATACTTATTAAATTTTCGGGAGAAGAAACTGACTGGACACTCAACCTTGTCGTCATTCTCCTGGAGAAGCACAGCCCCAGCACCGATTTGACTGGCGTCTACCTGCAATTTGAAAGGTTTCCCAAAATTTGGTGCTGCCAACACAGGTGCCAAACACAAAAGAGTCTTAACTGCATCAAATGCCTCTTGACACTGGGTGGACCAGATAAATTCAGCCTTGGCCTTCAACAGATTGGTCAGTGGGGACACTACTACCGAAAAGTTTTTACAAAAAGCACGGTAGTACCCCGCCATTCCCAGGAAGCGCATCAGTTCTTTCTTTGTAGAGGGCTGTGGGAACTGCCTCACAGCCTGAACCTTGGCTTCCACGGGACAGACAAATCCCTGACCCACAACCTTGCCTAGGTATGTGACTGTAGCTTTGGCAAACTCACATTTTGCCAAATTAATACCTGTGTCCAACATAGACTGCATCTCTGTTTCCAGTTTTAGTCTCTTCTCCTCAGATACACGATCAAATCTGTGTTTGATAGGCTTAGCATCTCCGATGTCTATATCATGTTCAATTAAGTGGGTTTGTGATGGAGTGTCAGAAAACAAAACAGGGTAGTTTCTAATAAGAGCTACCAATTCATCACGTTTCTCAGGGTCTAAATGATCTACCAAAACCCCAAGGTTTTGCAAAGTCTGAGAGTTTTTCAACCGACCTTGTAAGACCTCATCTGAAACTTTAACTTCCTCTTCTCCCCCCTCCACCAAATTAAAGCCACAAGATGCAGGGACTGGGGCAGCAGTCAACACTGACCTCACTGCTGGAGTGCCTTCAACTTTGCTTAGATCACGGGAGTGATAACATTTTAACAGGTTCACATGGCATAATTTAGAGGACTTCCTATGACTAGGGGTTTCAATAAGATAGTTCAAATCTGACACTTTACGCAACACAGTGAAAGGACCACAGTATTTTGCCTGAAAAGGTGAACTTACAAGAGGCAGAAGAGCAAGTACCCGATCACCGGGACTAAACTCACGCAGCTCAGCCTGTCCGTCATATTTCTGTTTTATTTTCCGTTGAGAACATTTTAGTTTTTCTTTCGCTAGTTCACCAGCCCTATACAACTTCAACCTAAAACCATTTACATAGTCAATAAGGTTCCGAGGTGGTTCCTCAGGCAAACAACCATCCTGCAACACTGCTAAAGGCCCACGCACCTTATGGCCAAACACTAAGTCATTTGGGCTAAACCCTGTGCTTTCCTGCACTACTTCACGAGCAGCTAGTAACAGCCAAGGTAACCCCTCCTCCCAGTCGGCAGACAGTTCCGTACAATATGCACGAAGCAAGGATTTTAAAGTTTGATGAAAACGTTCCAAAGCTCCCTGGCTCTGGGCATGGAACGCAGTAGACTTGTTGTGTTTAACTTTAAGCTG
Source organism: Salvelinus fontinalis (assembly GCF_029448725.1). Taxonomy (NCBI): domain Eukaryota; kingdom Metazoa; phylum Chordata; class Actinopteri; order Salmoniformes; family Salmonidae; genus Salvelinus; species Salvelinus fontinalis. Next base: position 54,782,944 of record NC_074682.1, read on the forward strand.
TTTGAGAACCTGAGCAAATAAATGAGAGGTAAAGTTAGACCCCTGATCTGACTGGATGGTTTTTGGAATCCCAAATGTTGAAATAAATTGAGTTAAAGCTTTAACTACTGATTTTGAAGTTATGGTACGCAAGGAAAAAGCTGCCGGATATCTGGTTGCTTGACACATAACAGTTAATAAGTAGCTATGACCTGACTTGGACCTTGGTAATGGCCCAACACAATCGATAATAAGATGCTCAAAAGGTTGCCCTACGGCTGGTATTGGATACAACGGTGCAGGCTTTACAACCTGATTTGGCTTGCTTGTGCGCTGACACGTATCACAAGTTTTAATAAACAGATACATCCCGCTTTAAACGTGGCCAGAAAAAATAACGAAGTATACGATCATACGTTTTACGAACACCCATATGACCTGCCACATCACCATGTGAAGTTTGCAACACTTTATTTCGCAAAGTAGTAGGTACAACTATTTGAAAGACTGGTTCTCCTAAACCCTTATCATAGTGTGGAACCCATTTCCTGACCAACAGCCCATCAAGAAGAAAATAACACTGAGCACTATTCCTCACCACTGAATCAGGAACCACTTTATCAAACAGATCAGCCAAAGTAGTATCGGCTTTTTGCTCAGCCATCAATGAATCTCTAGAACTAGTCAACTGTTCTGTCTGGAGTTTGACTGGCAACTCAAGACTTTCTGGCTTACTCTCAATCTCCTTACGAGAGGCTGCGCGGGTAACCGCACAAACTGGAAATACCTCAGGAGACACACAGTTCTGATCCGGAGATTCCCTTGCAGGGGTCACTGAAGGTTGCTTCTTACAGATGTTTAATTTGCCATCTGCCCACACCTTACTACCTGCCAAGTCATTCCCCAAAATCATGTGCACTCCCTCTACTGGCAACTGAGGTCTAACCCCAACATCTACATCACCCTCTACCAGACCACATTTTAGGGTAACTTCATGTAAAGGACAAGAGAATGGAACTAAACCCATACCACATACCATTACACAACGGCCAGTATCAGACTCTTTAGAGAACGGCAAAACAGATTCCAGAATAAAAGAATCTAAAGCTCCAGTGTCTCTTAGGATCTTGATTTTAACATTCTGGTTGCCATCTACCAGGGACACTACACCATCTGAAATAAAGGCTGAAAAATCACAGTGGGAAAACTGAGAATCAAACTCAACTAGTGGCTGAAACAGCTCACCCTGGTGGTCAGAGGCTGTAACAGGACTTGCCATCACAACAGGTTTAACTTGAACTGACTGTTTTGATTTAAGCAGAGGACAATTTTTCTTCCAATGTCCTTCAACTAAACAGTAGCGACAGGTATTAGCATTAACCGGTGCTTTAAGTCCTCCAGACCCAAACTTCTGCTGAGGCCTTTGGAAAGATGCCCCCCAAAAAGGTGACCTACTATTCCTAGGAGTAAAGTTATTCTTATGGTACATATCACTGTTTGACTCAAAATGGCTTTTATGTGTTAGCCTGTACTCATCTGCAAGGATTGCTGCATCACTTGGAGACTTAACTTTACGTTCATTCATGTATGTAGCAACCTGGTCAGGAACAGAATTTTTGAACTGTTCTAACACAATCAAATTAGACAGACCCTCAAAAGTACTAACTTCAGAAGCTGTACACCAACGATTAAATGCAGAAGTTAAATCACAAACAAACTCAGAATAGGTTTGTGAATCTAACTTTTTCCTGTAACGAAAACGTTGACGATATGCCTCTGGCACAAGCTCGTAAACCTTCAGAACTGCTGATTTAACTTTAGCATAAACTTTACTGTCAGCTACACTCAGTGCTGCAAAAGCCTCACGTGCTTTACCTGTAAGTACACATTGCAACAACGTAGTCATGTCCAAATCTGACCAAGCTCTAGCTTCCGCAATACGCTCAAATAAAGTAAAGTATGTGTCTGGATCTGACTCATCAAATTTAGGCAACAAATGAAGATTCTGTGAAACATCAAACTGTGGTAGTCTTTCCGGTCTATTAGCATTTCTCAATCGCTCTATCTCTAATTGCATTTGCATTTGCTCTAATTGCATTTGCAACAGTTCCCTCTGCTGCTCAAAAGTTAATGAAGGGCTAGCCTGAAAACTTGCACCCTCACTACTAGCAGACTGACCGCCAAAAACACCCATTTCCCTAAGACCCTGCTTTAAGCTAGTTTTAACAGTCACTTTAATTTTTTTATCAACAATCTCAATCTGATAATGTTCAGCAATTTCAATTAACTGCTCCTTAGTACACAACTCTAAGGCTACCTCTGAAGGAGCTTGAACAAAACTACTCAAAATGGAAGACATTTTCCTCAACCAATACAACTATTACAAATGCTCAAAAAAAAAAACACAACTCACCTGCTGTCAATCTGGGTTCAAGGACAGGAGCCACACCCCACTATCCTCCAAAAACTACTAACTAACTGGCCCTGGTCTTCGTGCAGTCACATGTGGTGGGGTTTTATGCACACAAAACCAGTGGAGTGGAAAAGACAACCAGAAACTGGCAGCCCTCCCATAACCACGGAGGTGCTCCCGAGCCGATGTAGGGGAAAAGGGAAAGGGATGCTCTACCCACGTTCACTGCCACCTAAAACAAAAACAACACAAGCCTCCTATTGACACTCGCTGATATGCCTGAACAGGAGAGGACTCCCACCTGAACAAAACCCAGAAAAACACAGAGTGAATTGCTTAGCTACCAAGCTAACTGAACCAAAAGAACACATGGCTCTCAACTCTCTTAAACAAAAATTGGCCCAACCAAAACATCCACTCAAACAAAAAAAATTGTCAATCTGAACTAAACTAACCCAAGTTAACTACTATCCCGGACGAGTCCCCACTTGTCACAAGCCGGCTCATAGCCTGTGACAAATGAGAGGACACGAACAACAGGTATAGGCCAATTTAAAAGTGCTCTTTATTATAAACAAACTATTAACTTAAACTAACAGGAATGAGGTGTGGATGTATCATAATGTAAGGTGTATGTAAAGTGCATGGATGTGTGAATATGTGTGTGTGAACATGACTGAGTGAAAACTATGCAAAACTAAAAAGGAACAAACAAATCATGAGCATACCTGGAGGAGCAGAGAGAGAGAGAGAGCAAGAGTGATTAGTGACAGCTTTATACCCTGAGCCCAGGTGGCTCCAATCACTAACGACCCTCCTCTGCCTGCAGGAGAAACCGCCCCCTGCACTGCAGAGGAGGAGCCGTGACAATATTGACATACCATGTCAGATCAGTTGATGTTGACATACCACGTCAGATCAGTTGATATTGACAGACCATGTCAGTTTAGTTGATATTGACATACCATGTCAGTTTAGTTGATATTGACATACCACGTCAGATCAGTTGATATTGACATACCACGTCAGTTCAGTTGATATTGACATACCGCGTCAGATCAGTTGATATTGACATACCACGTCAGATCAGTTGATATTGACATACCACGTCAGTTCAGTTGATTTTGACATACCGCGTCAGTTCAGTGGAAAGTGTGTTTTTATCACACAAGCAGCAATTCATGGGAACATCAGTTTTCATTAAGTTTTGGGGCATCGTTTTTATCCTCTTTCCTAATTAAAATGTAAAGGAGTTGATTGAAGTTATTGACCTGTTTTAAGCAGCAGGTTCATTTGTATGTAGGTTATGTTTGTTCATCTTCCCTTTGAACCGCTCTCCTTTACTCAGCTTTTAACCACTGCCTCAGAGAGAGCGAGAGAGCAAAAGAAAGATAGAGAGGGAGGGGAAGAGAGAGACAGAGGGAGAGCAAGAGAAAGATGGAGAGGGAGGGAAAGAGAGAGACAGAGAGAGCGAATGAGAGAGAGAAAAACAGAGCGATTGAGAGAAAACAGAAGAGGAGAGGGGGATGAGGATAGGAGAGGAGAGGATAGGGGGATGAGGGGAGGAGAGGAGAAGGGGAGAGTAGAAGGGGAGGGGAAGGGAGGGGAGGAGAGAAGAGGGGGATGAGGAGGATAGGAGAGGAGAGGAGAGGAGAGGGGGATAAGGGAGGAGAGGAGAAGGGGAGAGGGGGAGGGGAAGGGAGGGGAGGAGAGAAGATGGGGATGAAGAGGAGAGGAGAGGGAATGAGGGGAGGAGAGGAGAAGGGGAGAGTAGAAGGGGAGGGGAAGGGAGGGGAGGAGAGAAGATGGGGATGAGGAGGAGAGGAGTAGTGCTGAGCGATTAACCAAAATGTTGGTTATTTTTAGGTTTTAATTAAACAAATTATTTGAATTCAATTTCATTCTTTTTTTTCTGTAAGCTCGATACACAGTTTCTCTAAAGATAAATCAGATCAAGCTCGAACTGTGCAATGATCTGTAGTAGGGTGTTCTAGTTTCCAGCATGACAATATTATGCATAGTTTAGCACAATAAAGAGGGTAATTAACTAAAATAGCCATGATCAATTGTGCCCGTCTACTTGTCTGGTCTGAGAGAACACGCCTTTGAGAGGGATAGAAAGAAGTTTCTCCGCGAGGTATCTCTACCTGAAAATACATCATCTAAGTGATTGATAGTTGGAATCCAGCGGTCATAGAAGTATGCCTTATTTACTTTGAAGAACTACTAAAGTAGTGATTCTGTCAGATAACATAGGCACCAGCTCTATAGAGATGACTTAGTGATTCTGACAGACAGCAGCTCTATAGAGATGAGATGACTTAGAAGATTCTGTCAGACAGCAGCTCTATAGAGATGACTTAGTGATTCTGTCAGACAGCATAGACAGCAGCTCTATAGAGATGACTTAGTGATTCTGACAGACAGCAGCTCTATAGAGATGAGATGACTTAGTGATTCTGTGAGACAGCAGCTCTATAGAGATGAGATGACTTAGTGATTCTGACAGACAGCAGCTCTATAGAGATGAGATGACTTAGTGATTCTGACAGACAGCAGCTCTATAGAGATGAGATGACTTAGTGATTCTGTCAGGCAGCAGCTCTATAGAGATGAGATGACTTAGTGATTCTGTCAGGCAGCAGCTCTATAGAGATGAGACGACTTAGTGATTCTGTCAGACAGCAGCTCTATAGAGATGAGAGGACTTAGTGATTCTGTCAGACAGCAGCTATATAGAGATGAGATGACTTAGTGATTCTGTCAGACAGCAGCTCTATAGAGATGACTTAGTGATTCTGTCAGACAGCAGCTATATAGAGATGAGATGACTTAGTGATTCTGTCAGACAGCACACAGCAGCTATATAGAGATGAGATGACTTAGTGATTCTGTCAGACAGCAGCTCTATAGAGATGAGACGATGACTTGGAATGAAATAATAAAGTTAAACTAATGTAATATAAACAACAGCTGACTTATTTTATTTAAGTAATGTGAATAATTGATGGTTAATAATTGATGAGCAGTAATGGGCAGTCACTACCATCATGGGACTTGTATTGTTTTATTCTGTGTAGTTACAGCATTCAACCCACATAACGCATTTAATGTCAAAAGAAAAATATCAAAATTGCAAACCGTGATATTTTTTAAATAATTTACCTGAAAGCGAACCAAGCTCAAAAATCACTAAATCGCTCAGCAGTAGAGAGGAGGAAAGGAAAGGAAAATAAATGAAAGGAGAAGGAGAGGAGGGGAGGAGATGAGGATGAGGAGGAGAGGAGAGTACGGGAGGGAAGGGGAGAGGATGAGTGAAGTGGGAGGAGAGGAGAGGAGAGGAAGTGAGGGAAGGGGAGGGGAGGAGTGAAGTGGGAGGAGAGGAGAGGAAGTGAGGGGAGGGAAGGGGAGGGGAGGAGTGAAGTGGGAGGAGAGGAGAGGAGAGGAGAGGAGAGGAGAGGAGAGGAGAGGAGAGGAGAGGAGAGGAGAGGAGAAAAAAATTGGAGGCCTCGTTATGGAATAGAGCTACTTAGTTACAGTACTGAGCTGCAGGGTGCAGTAAAGAAACAGTTTGCGTGTGTGTGTGTGTGTGTCACTCTGTCAAAATCACAAACCTTGAAATCAAAGTCAGCTTCGGTGAAGTTTTTATTCAGAGCCGGGGACAGACACTGGGCTGCCGTCACTATGATGCTAGACGGGGAAATAAAACAATACTGAAGCCATAGCCTGGGTACCAGTCTAAAGTCATAGCCTGGGTACCAGTCTAAAGTCATAGCCTGGGTACCAGTCTAAAGTCATAGCCTGGGTACCAGTCTAAAGTCATAGCCTGGGTACCAGTCTAAAGTCATAGCCTGGGTACCAGTCTAAAGTCACAGCCTGGGTACCAGTCTAAAGTCATAGCCTGGGTACCAATCTAAAGTCATAGCCTGGTTACCGGTCTAAAGTTATAGCCTGGGTACCAGTCTAAAGTTATAGCCTGGTTACCAGTCTAAAGGCATAGCCGGGGTACGGGTTAAAGTCATAGCCTGGGTACCAGTCTAAAGTCATAGCCTGGGTACCAGTTTAAAGTCATAGCCTGGTAACCAGTTTAAAGTCATAGCCTGGGTACCAGTTTAAAGTCATAGCCTGGGTACCAGTCTAAAGTCATAATGGGTTACCAGTCTAAAGTCATAGCCTGGATACCAGTCTAAAGTCATAGCCTGGATACCAGTCTAAAGTCATAGCCTGGGTACCAGTCTAAAGTCATAGCCTGAGTATCAGTCTAAATTCATAGCCGGGGTACCAGTCTAAAGTCATAGCCTGGGTACCAGTCTAAAGTCATAGCCTGGGTACCAGTCTAAAGTCATATCCTGGATACCAGTCTAAAGTCATAGCCTGAGTACCAGTCTAAAGTCATAGCCTGGGTACCAGTCTAAAGTCATAGCCTGGGTACCAGTCTAAAGTCATAGCCTGGGTACCAGTCTAAAGTCATAGCCTGGGTACCAGTCTAAAGTCATAGCCTGGGTACCAGTCTAAAGTCATAGCCTGAGTACCAGTCTGGATGCAGGTGTGTCTATAAAAGGGGAATGTATGGAGGTGTGTGTGTGTGTGTGTGTGTGTGTGTGTGTGTGTGTTTGCGTGTGTGTGTTCAGAACAACGAGAGAGAGAGAGAGAGGGAGAGAGAGAGAGAACATCTGTGCACTATAGTATGATAATCTGTCTACAACAATATGTTATATTATATTAGTAATGTCTCAAATTATATTAATAATATGTCATATTGTATTAGTAATATGTCTTACTATGTTCGTAATGCGTCATATTATGTTATTAATATGTCATATTATGTTAGTAACATCTGTCATTTTAAATTAGTAATATGGCATACTATATTAGTAATTTGTCATATTATATTAGTAATATATCATATTATATTAGTAATATGGCATACTATATTAGTAATATGTCATACTATATTAGTAATATGGCATACTATATTAGTAATATGTCATACTATATTAGTAATATGTCATATTATATTAGTAATATGGCATATTATGTTAGTAACATCTGTCATATTATATTAGTAACATCTGTCATATTATATTAGTAATATGTCATACTATATTATTAATATTAGACTTGTGTATCAGACTGGTGTATTAGACTGGTGTGTTTATTTTCACTTTGTTATATGTTAGTAGTATATAATACTGTATTAGTAATATGTCATTTTATATTAGTAATATGTCATACTATATTAGTTATATGTCATATTATATTACTAAGATGCCTGTCATATTATATTACTACTATGTCATGATGTATTAGTAATATGTGTGTCAGGTTTATCAATGACTCTCACGTCTGGTGTGTGTTATGAAAGCTGACGCCGTAACATTTGTAAAACAAAAGCAACCTGTCATAGCCTGGGTACCAGTCTGCCTAAGGCTTATGACAGGGAGTACGATGAGTGGAATGTTATCTAAACAGACTGATATGCAGGCTATACCTGTCACTGTAGGTTTGTAGCTACTGGCCTGGAAGTGTACTGTATTCCGGGAGGAAGTGTGAGCTACAGGTCAGCCTCACCTTGAGGTCCTCTTTGCTCTGGAAGTTGTTTAGTAAATGTTGGAAGTCGTTAGACTGGTGTATTAGACTGATGTATTAGACTGGTGTATTAGACTGGTGTATTAGACTGGTGTGTTTAGACTGGTGTGTTTAGACTGGTGTGTTAAACTGGTGTGTTAGACTGGTGTGTTAAACTGGTGTATTAGACTGGTGTATTAAACTGGTGTATCAGACTGGTGTATTAGACTGGTGTGTTTAGACTGGTGTATCAGACTGGTGTATTAGATTGGTGTGTTTAGACTGGTGTATCAGACTGGTGTGTTTAGACTGGTGTGTTTAGACTGGTGTGTTAAACTGGTGTGTTAAACTGGTGTGTTAGACTGGTGCATTAGACTGGTGTATTAGACTGGTGTGTTAGACTGGTGCATTAGCCTGGTGTGTTAGACTGGTGCATCAGACTGGTGTGTTTAGACTGGTGTGTTAAACTGGTGTGTTAGACTGGTGTATTAGACTGGTGTATTAGACTGGTGTATTAGACTGGTGTGTTTAACTGGTGTGTTTAACTGGTGTATTAGACTGGTGTGTTTAGACTGGTGTGTTTAGACTGGTGTGTTAAACTGGTGTGTTAGACTGGTGCATTAGATTGGTGAATTAGCCTGGTGTGTTAGACTGGTGTATCAGACTGGTGTGTTAACTGGTGCATTAGATTGGTGCATTAGCCTGGTGTGTTAGACTGGTGCATTAGACTGGTGTGTTAAACTGGTGTGTTAGACTGGTGCATTAGACTGGTGTGTTAAACTGGTGTGTTAGACTGGTGCATTCGCCTGGTGTATTAGACTGGTGTATTAGACTGGTGTGTTAAACTCATGTATTAGGATGGTGTGATAGACTGGTGTGTTAAACTGGTGTATTAGACTGGTGTGTTAGACTGGTGTATCAGACTGGTGCAATAGACTGGTGCATTAGCCTGGTGCCTTAGACTGGTGCGTTAGACTGGTGCATTAGACTGGTGCATTAAACTGGTGTATTAGACTGGTGTGTTAAACTGGTGTGATAGACTGGTGTGTTAAACTGGTGTATTAGACTGGTGTGTTAGACTGGTGTGTTAAACTGGTGTATTAGACTGGTGTATCAGACTGGTGTATTAGACTGGTGTATTAGACTGGTGTATCAGACTGTTGTGTGCGTGTCAGGGCCGGCGTTATGGACAAGCCCCAGGAGGCCTGGCCTACCGTACCTCTGTGCCCATCCAAATAAAATATTTAAATGTTGATCAGGGATGATAGCAACGCCAGTTCACACAATCAATGCTGAATACTCCCTCTAGCTATCTAGCTGTTGTAGTGAAATTGCTGCTAATAAACACACTTGAGTTTTCATGACAGGTAGTTTCTGTTCTGACGTAATTAGTACGTTGAGTTCTGCTCTGGCTCTGATGTTGTGTAGCGAGCCACAGTGCCAGCTGTCAGAGTCAAATATGTTGATTTCTGAGAACAGTTCCCCATAACTTAAGTGCCATACAACCTCAACAACGAGCTGGCAAACGATCTACCTAATGGCCACTCCAACAAGGTAGCACTAGAGGCTGCTAGCTGGAACAAGTTTGCTCAGCTGATCGAGCAGGGTTTGTCGTAGTGTTAGGCGGATGAGCAAACTCATGATTGGTCAGACGGATGGCTCCTGGAGATGCTTCGTGTTAGAATAATGGCATCTGGTGCACGACAATGGCACCAATCACAAAGACCTGTCTAGTTGCCGATTACCTAAGAATGAATGCAGCAAGTGCAGAAGGTCATTTCTTTCTTACCTCATAGACCCTCTATAGAACCTATAGCAGAGACGGATTTAAACTACCCTGTGCTACGGTAGGCTTGAAGGTTACTGGGATATGTGTTTTCTCTAGTGGTGTGAGGTACAGAGAGTTTATAGATATTATAGGTGATGTGTTTTCTCTAGTGGTGTGAGGTACAGAGATATTATAGATATTATAGGAGATCTGTTTTCTCTAGTGGT
>NC_074682.1:54797898-54867898 GCF_029448725.1 Salvelinus fontinalis
ATATGACCAGACTGGTGTTGGTCTGAACTAAATGATATGACCAGACTGGTGTTGGTCTGAACTAAATGATATGACCAGACTGGTGTTGGTCTGAAGTAAATGATATGGCCAGACTGGTGTTGGTCTGAACTAAATGATATGACCAGACTGGTGTTGGTCTGAACTAAATGATATGACCAGACTGGTGTTGGTCTGAACTAAATGATATGACCAGACTGGTGTTGGTCTGATCTAAGTGATATGACCAGACTGGTGTTGTCTGAACTAAAGGATATGACCAGACTGGTGTTGGTCTGAACTAAATGATATGACCAGACTGGTGTTGGTCTGAACTAAATGATATGACCAGACTGGTGTTGGTCTTATCTAAATGATATGTCCAGACTGGTGTTGGTCTGAACTAAATGATATGACCAGACTGGTGTTGGTCTGAACTAAAAAATATGACCAGACTGGTGTTTGTCTGAACTAAATGATATGACCAGACTGGTGTTGGTATGAACTAAATGATATGACCAGACTGGTGTTGGTCTGAACTAAATTATATGACCAGACTGGTGTTGGTCTGAACTAAATGATATGACCAGACTGGTGTTGGTCTGAACTAAATGATATGACCAGACTGGTGTTGTTCTGAACTAAATGATATGACAAGACTGGTGTTGGTCTGAACTAAATTATATGACCAGACTGGTGTTTGTCTGAACTAAATGATATGACCAGACTGGTGTTGGTCTGAACTAAATGATATGACTAGACTGGTGTTGGTCTGAACTAAATGATATGACAAGACTGGTGGTGGTCTGAACTAAATGATATGACCAGACTGGTGTTGGTCTGAACTAAATGATATGACCAGACTGGTGTTGGTCTGAACTAAATGATATGACCAGACTGGTGTTGGTCTGAAATAAATGATATGACCAGACTGGTGTTGGTCTGAACTAAATGATTTGACCAGACTGGTGTTGGTCTGAACTAAATCATATGACCAGACTGGTGTTGGTCTGAACTAAATGATATGACCAGACTGGTGTTGTTCTGAACTAAATGATATGACCAGACTGGTGTTGGTCTGAACTAAATGATATGACCAGACTGGTGTTGGTCTGAACTAAATGATATGACCAGACTGGTGTTGGTCTGAACTAAACGATATGACCAGACTGGTGTTGGTCTGAACTAAATGATATGACCAGACTTGTGTTGGTCTGAACTAAATGATATGACCAGACTGGTGTTGGTCTGAACTAAATGGTATGACCAGACTGGTGTTGTTCTGAACTAAATGATATGACAAGACTGGTGTTGGTCTGAACTAAATGATATGACCAGACTGGTGTTGGTCTGAACTAAATGATATGACCAGACTAGTGTTGGTCTGAACTAAATGATATGAACAGACTGGTGTTGGTCTGAACTAAATCATATGACCAGACTGGTGTTGTTCTGAACTAAATGATATGTCCAGACTGGTGTTGGTCTGAACTAAAAAATATGACCAGACTGGTGTTGGTCTGAACTAAATGATATGACCAGACTGGTGTTGGTCTGAACTAAACGATATGACCAGACTGGTGTTGGTCTGAACTAAATAATATGACCAGACTTGTGTTGGTCTGAACTAAATGATATGACCAGACTGGTGTTGGTCTGAAGTAAATGATATGACCAGACTGGTGTTGGTCTGAACTAAATGATATGAACAGACTGGTGTTTGTCTGAACTAAATCATATGACCAGACTGGTGTTGGTCTGAACTAAATCATATGACCAGACTGGTGTTGGTCTGAACTAAATCATATGACCAGACTGGTGTTGGTCTGAACTAAATGATATGACCAGACTGGTGTTGGCCTGAACTAAATTATATGACCAGACTGGTGTTGGTCTGATCTAAATGATATGACCAGACTGGTGTTGTCTGAACTAAATGATATGACCAGACTGGTGTTGGTCTGAACTAAATGATATGACCAGACTGGTGTTGGTGTGAAATAAATGATATGACCAGACTGGTGTTGGTCTTATCTAAATGATATGTCCAGACTGGTGTTGGCCTGAACTAAATGATATGACCAGACTGGTGTTGGTCTGAACTAAATTATATGACCAGACTGGTGTTTGTCTGAACTAAATGATATGACCAGACTGGTGTTGGTCTGAACTAAATGATATGACCAGACTGGTGTTGGTCTGAACTAAATTATATGACCAGACTGGTGTTGGTCTGAACTAAATGATATGACCAGACTGGTGTTGTTCTGAACTAAATGATATGACAAGACTGGTGTTGGTCTGAACAAAATGATATGACCAGACTGGTGTTGGTCTGAACTAAATGATATGACCAGACTGGTGTTGGTCTGAACTAAATGATATGACCAGACTGGTGTTGGTCTGAACTAAATGATATGACCAGACTGGTGTTGTCTGAACTAAATGATATGGCCAGACTGGTGTTGGTCTGAACTAAATGATATGACCAGACTGGTGTTGTCTGAACTAAATGATATGACCAGACTGGTGTTGTCTGAACTAAATGATATGACCAGACTGGTGTTGGTCTGAACTAAATGATATGACCAGACTGGTGTTGGTCTGAACTAAATGATATGACCAGACTGGTGTTGGTCTGAACTAAATCATATGACCAGACTGGTGTTGGTCTGAACTAAATGATATGTCCAGACTGGTGTTGGTCTGAACTAAAAAATATGACCAGACTGGTGTTGGTCTGAACTAAATCATATGACCAGACTGGTGTTTGTCTGAACTAAACGATATGACCAGACTGGTGTTGGTCTGAACTAAATGATATGACCAGACTTGTGTTGGTCTGAACTAAATGATATGACCAGACTGGTGTTGGTCTGAAGTAAATGATATGACCAGACTGGTGTTGGTCTGAACTAAATGATATGACCAGACTGGTGTTTGTCTGAACTAAATGATATGACCAGACTGGTGTTGGTCTGAACTAAATCATATGACCAGACTGGTGTTGGTCTGAACTAAATGATATGACCAGACTGGTGTTGGTCTGAACTAAATGATATGACCAGACTGGTGTTGGCCTGAACTAAATGATATGACCAGACTGGTGTTGGTCTGATCTAAATGATATGACCAGACTGGTGTTGTCTGAACTAAATGATATGACCAGACTGGTGTTGGTCTGAACTAAATGATATGACCAGACTGGTGTTGGTGTGAACTGAATGATATGACCAGACTGGTGTTGGTCTTATCTAAATGATATGTCCAGACTGGTGTTGGCCTGAACTAAATGATATGACCAGACTGGTGTTGGTCTGAACTAAATTATATGACCAGACTGGTGTTTGTCTGAACTAAATGATATGACCAGACTGGTGTTGGTCTGAACTAAATGATATGACCAGACTGGTGTTGGTCTGAACTAAATGATATGACCAGACTGGTGTTGGTCTTATCTAAATGATATGTCCAGACTGGTGTTGGACTGAACTAAATGATATGACCAGACTGGTGTTGGTCTGAACTAAATTATACGACCAGACTGGTGTTTGTCTGAACTAAATGATATGACCAGACTGGTGTTGGTCTGAACTAAATGATATGACCAGACTGGTGTTGGTCTGAACTAAATTATATGACCAGACTGGTGTTGGTCTGAACTAAATGATATGACCAGACTGGTGTTGTCTGAACTAAATGATATGACCAGACTGGTGTTGGTCTGAACTAAATGATATGACCAGACTGGTGTTGGTGTGAACTGAATGATATGACCAGACTGGTGTTGGTCTTATCTAAATGATATGTCCAGACTGGTGTTGGCCTGAACTAAATGATATGACCAGACTGGTGTTGGTCTGAACTAAATTATATGACCAGACTGGTGTTTGTCTGAACTAAATGATATGACCAGACTGGTGTTGGTCTGAACTAAATGATATGACCAGACTGGTGTTGGTCTGAACTAAATGATATGACCAGACTGGTGTTGGTCTTATCTAAATGATATGTCCAGACTGGTGTTGGACTGAACTAAATGATATGACCAGACTGGTGTTGGTCTGAACTAAATTATACGACCAGACTGGTGTTTGTCTGAACTAAATGATATGACCAGACTGGTGTTGGTCTGAACTAAATGATATGACCAGACTGGTGTTGGTCTGAACTAAATTATATGACCAGACTGGTGTTGGTCTGAACTAAATGATATGACCAGACTGGTGTTGGCCTGAACTAAATGATATGACAAGACTGGTGTTGGTCTGAACAAAATGATATGACCAGACTGGTGTTTGTCTGAACTAAATGATATGACCAGACTGGTGTTGGTCTGAACTAAATGATATGACCAGACTGGTGTTGGTCTGAACTAAATGTTATGACCAGACTGGTGTTGGTCTGAACTAAATGATATGACCAGACTGGTGTTGGTCTGAACTAAATGATATGACCAGACTGGTGTTGGTCTGAAGTAAATGATATGGCCAGACTGGTGTTGGTCTGAACTAAATGATATGACCAGACTGGTGTTGGTCTGAACTAAATGATATGACCAGACTGGTGTTGGTCTGAACTAAATGATATGACCAGACTGGTGTTGGTCTGATCTAAGTGATATGACCAGACTGGTGTTGTCTGAACTAAAGGATATGACCAGACTGGTGTTGGTCTGAACTAAATGATATGACCAGACTGGTGTTGGTCTGAACTAAATGATATGACCAGACTGGTGTTGGTCTTATCTAAATGATATGTCCAGACTGGTGTTGGTCTGAACTAAATGATATGACCAGACTGGTGTTGGTCTGAACTAAAAAATATGACCAGACTGGTGTTTGTCTGAACTAAATGATATGACCAGACTGGTGTTGGTATGAACTAAATGATATGACCAGACTGGTGTTGGTCTGAACTAAATTATATGACCAGACTGGTGTTGGTCTGAACTAAATGATATGACCAGACTGGTGTTGGTCTGAACTAAATGATATGACCAGACTGGTGTTGTTCTGAACTAAATGATATGACAAGACTGGTGTTGGTCTGAACTAAATTATATGACCAGACTGGTGTTTGTCTGAACTAAATGATATGACCAGACTGGTGTTGGTCTGAACTAAATGATATGACTAGACTGGTGTTGGTCTGAACTAAATGATATGACAAGACTGGTGGTGGTCTGAACTAAATGATATGACCAGACTGGTGTTGGTCTGAACTAAATGATATGACCAGACTGGTGTTGGTCTGAACTAAATGATATGACCAGACTGGTGTTGGTCTGAAATAAATGATATGACCAGACTGGTGTTGGTCTGAACTAAATGATTTGACCAGACTGGTGTTGGTCTGAACTAAATCATATGACCAGACTGGTGTCCGTCTGAACTAAATGATATGACCAGACTGGTGTTGTTCTGAACTAAATGATATGACCAGACTGGTGTTGGTCTGAACTAAATGATATGACCAGACTGGTGTTGGTCTGAACTAAATGATATGACCAGACTGGTGTTGGTCTGAACTAAACGATATGACCAGACTGGTGTTGGTCTGAACTAAATGATATGACCAGACTTGTGTTGGTCTGAACTAAATGATATGACCAGACTGGTGTTGGTCTGAACTAAATGGTATGACCAGACTGGTGTTGTTCTGAACTAAATGATATGACAAGACTGGTGTTGGTCTGAACTAAATGATATGACCAGACTGGTGTTGGTCTGAACTAAATGATATGACCAGACTAGTGTTGGTCTGAACTAAATGATATGAACAGACTGGTGTTGGTCTGAACTAAATCATATGACCAGACTGGTGTTGTTCTGAACTAAATGATATGTCCAGACTGGTGTTGGTCTGAACTAAAAAATATGACCAGACTGGTGTTGGTCTGAACTAAATGATATGACCAGACTGGTGTTGGTCTGAACTAAACGATATGACCAGACTGGTGTTGGTCTGAACTAAATAATATGACCAGACTTGTGTTGGTCTGAACTAAATGATATGACCAGACTGGTGTTGGTCTGAAGTAAATGATATGACCAGACTGGTGTTGGTCTGAACTAAATGATATGAACAGACTGGTGTTTGTCTGAACTAAATCATATGACCAGACTGGTGTTGGTCTGAACTAAATCATATGACCAGACTGGTGTTGGTCTGAACTAAATCATATGACCAGACTGGTGTTGGTCTGAACTAAATGATATGACCAGACTGGTGTTGGCCTGAACTAAATTATATGACCAGACTGGTGTTGGTCTGATCTAAATGATATGACCAGACTGGTGTTGTCTGAACTAAATGATATGACCAGACTGGTGTTGGTCTGAACTAAATGATATGACCAGACTGGTGTTGGTGTGAAATAAATGATATGACCAGACTGGTGTTGGTCTTATCTAAATGATATGTCCAGACTGGTGTTGGCCTGAACTAAATGATATGACCAGACTGGTGTTGGTCTGAACTAAATTATATGACCAGACTGGTGTTTGTCTGAACTAAATGATATGACCAGACTGGTGTTGGTCTGAACTAAATGATATGACCAGACTGGTGTTGGTCTGAACTAAATTATATGACCAGACTGGTGTTGGTCTGAACTAAATGATATGACCAGACTGGTGTTGTTCTGAACTAAATGATATGACAAGACTGGTGTTGGTCTGAACAAAATGATATGACCAGACTGGTGTTGGTCTGAACTAAATGATATGACCAGACTGGTGTTGGTCTGAACTAAATGATATGACCAGACTGGTGTTGGTCTGAACTAAATGATATGACCAGACTGGTGTTGTCTGAACTAAATGATATGGCCAGACTGGTGTTGGTCTGAACTAAATGATATGACCAGACTGGTGTTGTCTGAACTAAATGATATGACCAGACTGGTGTTGTCTGAACTAAATGATATGACCAGACTGGTGTTGGTCTGAACTAAATGATATGACCAGACTGGTGTTGGTCTGAACTAAATGATATGACCAGACTGGTGTTGGTCTGAACTAAATCATATGACCAGACTGGTGTTGGTCTGAACTAAATGATATGTCCAGACTGGTGTTGGTCTGAACTAAAAAATATGACCAGACTGGTGTTGGTCTGAACTAAATCATATGACCAGACTGGTGTTTGTCTGAACTAAACGATATGACCAGACTGGTGTTGGTCTGAACTAAATGATATGACCAGACTTGTGTTGGTCTGAACTAAATGATATGACCAGACTGGTGTTGGTCTGAAGTAAATGATATGACCAGACTGGTGTTGGTCTGAACTAAATGATATGACCAGACTGGTGTTTGTCTGAACTAAATGATATGACCAGACTGGTGTTGGTCTGAACTAAATCATATGACCAGACTGGTGTTGGTCTGAACTAAATGATATGACCAGACTGGTGTTGGTCTGAACTAAATGATATGACCAGACTGGTGTTGGCCTGAACTAAATGATATGACCAGACTGGTGTTGGTCTGATCTAAATGATATGACCAGACTGGTGTTGTCTGAACTAAATGATATGACCAGACTGGTGTTGGTCTGAACTAAATGATATGACCAGACTGGTGTTGGTGTGAACTGAATGATATGACCAGACTGGTGTTGGTCTTATCTAAATGATATGTCCAGACTGGTGTTGGCCTGAACTAAATGATATGACCAGACTGGTGTTGGTCTGAACTAAATTATATGACCAGACTGGTGTTTGTCTGAACTAAATGATATGACCAGACTGGTGTTGGTCTGAACTAAATGATATGACCAGACTGGTGTTGGTCTGAACTAAATTACATGACCAGACTGGTGTTGGTCTGAACTAAATGATATGACCAGACTGGTGTTGGTCTGAACTAAATGATATGACCAGACTGGTGTTGGCCTGAACTAAATGATATGACCAGACTGGTGTTGTTCTGAACTAAATGATATGACAAGACTGGTGTTGGTCTGAACAAAATGATATGACCAGACTGGTGTTTGTCTGAACGAAATGATATGACCAGACTGGTGTTGGTCTGAACTAAATGATATGACCAGACTGGTGTTGGTCTGAAATAAATGATATGACCAGACTGGTGTTGGTCTGAACTAAATGATATGACCAGACCGGTGTTGTTCTGAACTAAATGATATGACAAGACTGGTGTTGGTCTGAACTAAATGATATGACCAGACTGGTGTTGGTCTGAACTAAATGATATGACCAGACTGGTGTTCGTCTGAACTAAAATGATATGACCAGACTGGTGTTGGTCTGAACTAAATGATATGGCCAGACTGGTGTTGGTCTGAACTAAATGATATGACCAGACTGGTGTTGGTCTGAACTAAATGATATGACCAGACTGGTGTTGGTCTGAACTAAATGATATGACCAGACTGGTGTTGGTCTGAACTAAATGATATGACCAGACTGGTGTCGGTCTGAACTAAATTATATGACCAGACTGGTGTTGGTCTGAACTAAATGATATGACCAGACTGGTGTTGTCTGAACTAAATGATATGACCAGACTGGTGTTGGTGTGAACTAAATGATATGGCCAGACTGGTGTTGGTCTGAACTAAATGATATGACCAGACTGGTGTTGTCTGAACTAAATGATATGACCAGACTGGTGTTGGTCTGAACTAAATGATATGACCAGACTGGTGTTGGTCTGAACTAAATGATATGACCAGACTGGTTGCCTTTCGGTTGCTGGCCCAACACTCTATCCACCAGGCTACATGCCGCCCCAGGTATGGCTGAGTTGTATGGGGTAGATCCCTGTTGTTAGGTATGGCTGAGTTGTTTAAGACTATTCTCCGTACAGATATACGATCTTAATTTGAGCCAGTATACTACAGCAGGAAAAGGATCTTGCTTCAACGGGAATAGTGAATTGTTACGTGGAATATTTCAGAATCCTTTTTAAATCTCACATACGCTACAGGTTCAACATTTTCTGCTGTTTATTAAAATACATGTAAGAACAGGGTGATCAAATTAAGATCCTACATCTGCACATCATGAGGAATATAGGTAGATGCCTGGTTACTACTACATGTTTGTTCACATCTGAAGAGTGTTTTGCATCTGTAACTAATATCTACACTCTTATAAAAAAAATGTGCTATCTGGAACCTAAAACGGTTCTTTGGCTGTCCCCATAGGAGAACCCTTTGAAGAACCCTTTTTGGTTCCAGGTAGAACCCTTTTGGGTTCCAGGTGTAACCTTTTCGACAGACGATTCTACATGGAACCCAAAAGGTTTCTCCAATGGGGACAGCCGAAGAACCCATTTGTAAACCTTTTTCTAAGACTGTAAGTTATGTTGGAATTTGGATTGTCAGTTGCTGAAATGAAGGTGCGTTAAAGATTCTATTGAGCAAACACACACAAATACACACACACACGTGCGCACACACACAAACACACACACACACACACACACACACATATTCCCACACACACATAAACACACACACACAGATAAACACACACACACACACATAAACACACACACACACACACACACACACATAAACACACATAAACACACACACACACACACACACACACATAAACACACACACACACATTTATCTACGGGCAAACCATGAGGACATCTCTTTGTTTCTGAAAACCATCTCTTCATATCGTTTTAAATCTCTATAAATGTCAAGGACAGGTTATCAACAGGGCAAACCCAGTCCAAGAGAGTAGAGCAGGAAACCATGAGGACATCTCTTTGTTTCTGAATAACATCTCTTTATATCTCTTTAAATCTCTATAAATGTCAAGGACAGGTTATCAACAGGGCAAACCCAGTCCAAGAGAGTAGAGCAGGAAACCATGAGGACATCTCTTTGTTTCTGAATAACATCTCTTTATATCTCTTTAAATCTCTATAAATGTCAAGGACAGGTTATCAACAGGGCAAACCCAGTCCAAGAGAGTAGAGCAGGAAACCATGAGGACATCTCTTTGTTTCTGAATAACATCTCTTTATATCTCTTTAAATCTCTCAAATTAAAGGACATGTTATCAACAGTCCAAGAGAGAAGAGCAGGAAGCCTTGAGGACATGCATTTTTTCTGAATATTAGTAGCGGGAAAGAGAAATCCATTGGATGGCCTCTTGATTTGATATTACATACTGCAAACATACATACTGTCTCCTCCTCATCCTGCATGCTGTCTCCTCCTCATCCTGCATGCTGTCTCCTCCTCATCCTGCATGCTGTCTCCTCCTCATCCTGCATGCTGTCTCCTCCTCATCCTGCATGCTGTCTCCTCCTCTTCCTGCATGCTGTCTCAATCTCTTCCTGCATGCTGTCTCCTCATCCTGCATGCTGTCTCAATCTCTTCCTGCATGCTGTCTCCTCCTCATCCTGCATGCTGTCTCAATCTCTTCCTGCATGCTGTCTCCTCCTCATCCTGCATGCTGTCTCCTCCTCATCCTGCATGCTGTCTAAATCTCTTCCTGCATGCTGTCTCCTCCTCATCCTGCATGCTGTCTCAATCTCTTCCTGCATGCTGTCTCAATCTCTTCCTGCATGCTGTCTCAATCTCATCCTGCATGCTGTCTCCTCCTCATCCTGCATGCTGTCTCAATCTCTTCATGCATGCTGTCTCAATCTCTTCCTGCATGCTGTCTCCTCCTCATCCTGCATGCTGTCTCAATCTCTTCCTGCATGCTGTCTCAATCTCTTCCTGCATGCTGTCTCAATCTCTTCCTGCATGCTGTCTCCTCCTCATCCTGCATGCTGTCTCAATCTCTTCCTGCATGCTGTCTCAATCTCTTCCTGCATGCTGTCTCCTCCTCATCCTGCATGCTGTCTCCTCATCTTCCTGCATGCTGTCTCAATCTCATCCTGCATGCTGTCTCCTCCTCATCCTGCATGCTGTCTCAATCTCTTCCTGCATGCTGTCTCAATCTCTTCCTGCATGCTGTCTCCTCCTCATCCTGCATGCTGTCTCAATCTCTTCCTGCATGCTGTCTCAATCTCTTCCTGCATGCTGTCTCAATCTCTTCCTGCATGCTGTCTCCTCCTCATCCTGCATGCTGTCTCAATCTCTTCCTGCATGCTGTCTCAATCTCTTCCTGCATGCTGTCTCAATCTCTTCCTGCATGCTGTCTCCTCCTCATCCTGCATGCTGTCTCAATCTCTTCCTGCATGCTGTCTCAATCTCTTCCTGCATGCTGTCTCAATCTCATCCTGCATGCTGTCTCAATCTCATCCTGCATGCTGTCTCAATCTCATCCTGCATGCTGTCTCCTCCTCATCCTGCATGCTGTCTCCTCCTCATCCTGCATGCTGTCTCCTCCTCATCCTGCATGCTGTCTCCTCCTCATCCTGCATGCTGTCTCAATTTCTTCCTGCATGCTGTCTCAATCTCTTCCTGCATGCTGTCTCAATCTCTTCCTGCATGCTGTCTCAATCTCTTCCTGCATGCTGTCTCAATCTCTTCCTGCATGCTGTCTCAATCTCTTCCTGCATGCTGTCTCCTCCTCATCCTGCATGCTGTCTCCTCCTCATCCTGCATGCTGTCTCAATCTCTTCCTGCATGCTGTCTCAATCTCTTCCTGCATGCTGTCTCCTCCTCATCCTGCATGCTGTCTCCTCCTCTTCCTGCATGCTGTCTCAATCTCTTCCTGCACGCTGTCTCCTCCTCATCCTGCATGCTGTCTCAATCTCTTCCTGCATGCTGTCTCAATCTCTTCCTGCACGCTGTCTCCTCCTCATCCTGCATGCTGTCTCAATCTCTTCCTGCATGCTGTCTCAATCTCTTCCTGCATGCTGTCTCAATCTCTTCCTGCATGCTGTCTCCTCCTCATCCTGCATGCTGTCTCAATCTCTTCCTGCATGCTGTCTCAATCTCTTCCTGCATGCTGTCTCAATCTCTTCCTGCATGCTGTCTCCTCTTCCTGCATGCTGTCTCAATCTCTTCCTGCATGCTGTCTCAATCTCTTCCTGCATGCTGTCTCAATCTCTTCCTGCATGCTGTCTCCTCCTCTTCTGGCATGCTGTCTCCTCTTCATCCTGCATGCTGTCTCCTCTTCATCCTGCATGCTGTCTCCTCTTCATCCTGCATGCTGTCTCCTCCTCATCCTGCATGCTGTCTCCTCCTCATCCTGCATGCTGTCTCAATCTCATCCTGCATGCTGTCTCCTCCTCATCCTGCATGCTGTCTCAATCTCTTCCTGCATGCTGTCTCCTCCTCATCCTGCATGCTGTCTCCTCCTCATCCTGCATGCTGTCTCCTCATCCTGCATGCTGTCTCCTCCTCATCCTGCATGCTGTCTCAATCTCTTCCTGCATGCTGTCTCAATCTCTTCCTGCATGCTGTCTCAATCTCTTCCTGCATGCTGTCTCCTCCTCATCCTGCATGCTGTCTCCTCCTCATCCTGCATGCTGTCTCAATCTCTTCCTGCATGCTGTCTCAGTCTCTTCCTGCATGCTGTCTCCTCCTCATCCTGTATGCTGTCTCCTCATCATCCTGCATGTTGTCTAGTCCTAATCCTGCATGCTGTCTCAATCTCATCCTTCATGCTGTCTCCTCCTCATCCTGCATGCTGTCTCCTCCTCATCCTGCATGTTGTCTCCTCCTCATCCTGCATGCTGTCTCAATCTTTTCCTGCATGCTGTCTCCTCCTCATCCTGCATGCTGTCTCCTCCTTTTCTGGCATGCTGTCTCCTCCTCATCCTGCATGCTATCTCAATCTCTTCCTGCATGCTGTCTCCTCCTCTTCTGGCATGCTGTCTCCTCCTCATCCTGCATGCTGTCTCCTCCTCATCCTGCATGCTGTCTCAATCTCTTCCTGCATGCTGTCTCAATCTCTTCCTGCATGCTGTCTCCTCCTCATCCTGCATGCTGTCTCCTCCTCATCCTACATGCTGTCTCCTCCTCATCCTGCATGCTGTCTCCTCCTCTTCATGCATGCTGTCTCAATCTCATCCTGCATGCTGTCTCCTCCTCATCCTGCATGCTGTCTCCTCCTCATCCTACATGCTGTCTCCTCCTCATCTTGCATGCTGTCTCCTCCTCTTCCTGCATGCTGTCTCAATCTCTTCCTGCATGCTGTCTCCTCCTCATCCTGCATGCTGTCTCCTCCTCATCCTACATGCTGTCTCCTCCTCATCTTGCATGCTGTCTCCTCCTCATCCTGCATGCTGTCTCAATCTCTTCCTGCATGCTGTCTCCTCCTCATCCTGCATGCTGTCTCCTCCTCTTCATGCATGCTGTCTCAATCTCATCCTGCATGCTGTCTCCTCCTCATCCTGCATGCTGTCTCCTCCTCATCCTACATGCTGTCTCCTCCTCATCTTGCATGCTGTCTCCTCCTCATCCTGCATGCTGTCTAAAATCTCTTCCTGCATGCTGTCTCCTCCTCATCCTGCATGCTGTCTCCTCCTCATCCTGCATGCTGTCTCAATCTCTTCCTGCATGCTGTCTCAATCTCTTCCTGCATGCTGTCTCCTCCTCATCCTACATGCTGTCTCCTCCTCATCCTGCATGCTGTCTCCTCCTCTTCCTGCATGCTGTCTCCTCCTCATCCTACATGCTGTCTCCTCCTCTTCATGCATGCTGTCTCCTCCTCTTCATGCATGCTGTCTCCTCCTTATCCTTCATGCTGTCTCCTCCTCATCCTGCATGCTGTCTCCACCTTATCCTTCATGCTGTCTCCTCCTCATCCTGCATGCTGTCTCAATCTCTTCCTGCATGCTGTCTCCTCCTCTTCCTGCATGCTGTCTCCTCCTCATCCTGCATGCTGTCTCCTCCTCATCCTGCATGCTGTCTCAATCTCTTCCTGCATGCTGTCTCAATCTCTTCCTGCATGCTGTCTCCTCCTCTTCTGGCATGCTGTCTCCTCTTCATCCTGCATGCTGTCTCCTCTTCATCCTGCATGCTGTCTCCTCTTCATCCTGCATGCTGTCTCCTCCTCATCCTGCATGCTGTCTCCTCTTCATCCTGCATGCTGTCTCCTCTTCATCCTGCATGCTGTCTCCTCCTCATCCTGCATGCTGTCTCCTCCTCATCCTGCATGCTGTCTCCTCCTCATCCTGCATGCTGTCTCCTCCTCATCCTGCATGCTGTCTCCTCTTCATCCTGCATGCTGTCTCCTCCTCATCCTGCATGCTGTCTCAATCTCTTCCTGCATGCTGTCTCAATCTCTTCCTGCATGCTGTCTCCTCCTCATCCTGCATGCTGTCTCCTCCTCATCCTGCATGCTGTCTCCTCTTCATCCTGCATGCTGTCTCCTCCTCATCCTGCATGCTGTCTCAATCTCTTCCTGCATGCTGTTTCAATCTCTTCCTGCATGCTGTCTCAATCTCTTCCTGCATGCTGTCTCAATCTCTTCCTGCATGCTGTCTCCTCCTTTCGCAGCTCTTTAGTCACTGCTTTATCCTAATTTAATCTTGCTCATGCAGCAATCTATTTTTGAGTCCACTATCAAGTATGCCACAGTCTTTCACTAGTCAGTTTTTCAGATTAAAACATTCACACATTTTGCTCAGTGTGTTGAACTCAACCATGTACTGGTCTAAACTTACTACCACTTTCTGATCATGAGTGAAAAATGTGTATCTCTCAAATGGGATGTTCTGGTTTGGTACAAAGTACTCCTCAAAACGTAGTCAGGAGCTCAAACAATTCCAAGCTTGCCTCGTCTAGCTGAAAGCTATTGTAAATGTCCAATGCATCCTCTCCAATAACATGCAGAACAATGGAAGTTTCAATTTGTCACCATCTTCCACTGGCTGCTAGGTAGATATTGCATCTCTGCTTGAAATGTTTCCAGCTGTCGGCTAGATTGCCTGTTTACTGCACAGGAGTTGGAGGACTAAGCCCATCTTTGATGGGAAGCGCTCAGGGAACAGGTACTTTTAACTCTTACAGTACCTCATCAACTTTCACGTCAACAGATACCACTGCAGCATCGTTCTCGCTGCTGCGTATTGCTGCCATCACTCTCGCTAGATAGCATTTTAGACTTCTCATGTCGCTTGACTTATGGTAGAGTGTTACATTTTCATCTCGGAAATTTGAAGTTGCAGAGTGATGCCAACGGGGAGGATGTCACGGGTGGTTTAGTAAAATGGGGAAGTCACGGGTGGTTAGTTAGGTGGGGGAGGTCACAGTGGTTAGTTAGGTGGGGGAGGTCACGGGTGGTTAGTTGGGTTGGGGAAGTCACGGGTGGTTAGTTGGGTTGGGGAGATCACGGGTGGTTTGTTGGGTTGGGGAGATCATGGGTGGTTAGTTGGGTTGGGGAGATCACGGGTGGTTAGTTGGGTTGGGGAGATCACGGGTGGTTAGTTGGGTTGGGGAGGTCACGGGTGGTTAGTTAGGTTGGGGAGGTCACAGATGGTTAGTAAGGTGGGGGAGGTCACAGATGGTTAGTTAGTTGGGGGAGGTCACGGATGGTTAGTGAGGTGGGAGAGCTCACGGGTGGTTAGTGAGGTGGGGGAGCTCACGGGTGGTTAGTGAGGTGGGGGAGGTCACAGATGGTTAGTGAGGTGGGAGAGGTCACGGGTGGTTAGTGAGGTGGGGGAGCTCACGGGTGGTTAGTGAGGTGGGGGAGGTCACAGATGGTTAGTGAGGTGGGGGAGGTCATGTGTGGTTAGTGAGGTGGGGGAGTTCATTGGTGGTTAGTGAGGTGGGGGAGGTAACAGATGGTTGGTGAGGTGGGGGAGGTCATGGGTGGTTAGTGAGGTGGGGGAGCTCACGGGTGGTTAGTGAGGTGGGGGAGGTAACAGATGGTTAGTTAGGTGGGGGAGGTCACGGGTGGTTAGTGAGGTGGGGGAGGTAACAGATGGTTAGTTAGTTGGGGGAGGTCATGGGTGGTTAGTGAGGTGGGGGAGGTCACGGGTGGTTAGTGAGGTGGGGGAGGTCACGGGTGGTTAGTTAGGTGACTTCTTATGGCGCCAAATTCAAACAACATAAATCTCATAATTAAAATTCCTCAAACCTACATTTATCTTATACAATTTTAAAGGTAATCTTGTTGTTAATCCCACCAAAGTGTCCGATTTCAAATAGGCTTTACAGCGAAAGCACCACAAACGATTATATTAGGTCACCGCAAAATCACAGAAAAACACAGCCACTTATCCAGCCAAAGACAGGAGTCACAAAAAGCGGAAAAAGAGATTAAATTAATCACTAACCTTTGATGATCTTCATCAGATGACACTCATAGGACTTCATGTTATACAATACATATATGTTTTGTTCGATAAAGTTTATATTTATATCCAATATCCTCAGTTTACATTGGCGCCCTGTTCAGAAATGCCTCCAAAATATCCGGAAAAATTGCAGAGAGAGAGCCACGTCAAATAACATAAATACTGATCATAAACTTTGATGAAAGATACATGTTTTACATAGAATTAAAGATACACTTGTTCTTAATGCAACCGCTGTGTCAGATTTCAAAAAGCTTTACAGCAAAAGCACAATATTCAATAATCTTAGAACAGCGTTCAGCCACAAAAGGAAGCCATACAGTTACCCACCAAATTGTGCAGTCAACAAAACTCATAAAAAGCATTATAAATCTTCACTTACCTTTGCTGATCTTCATTGGAATGCACTCAGACAAGGTTCTACAGACTTTTGACATCTAGTGGGAGCCGTAGGAAGTGCAAACTCATCCATATCCCACTGTGTATTCAATAGGGGCTGGGTTGAAAATTGACCAACCTCAGATTTCCCACTTCCTGTTTGGATTTTTTCTCAGGTTTTTGCCTGCCATATGAGTTCTGTTATACTCACAGAGATCCTTCAAACAGTTTTAGAAACTTCAGAGTGTTTTATATCCAATAGTAATAATGATATGCATATCTTAGCAACTGGGACTGAGGAGCAGGCAGTTTACTATGGGCACCTCTGGGTACCTTTCATCCAAGCTACTCAATACTGCCCCTGCAGCCATAAGAAGTTAGGTGGGGGAGGTCACGGGTGGTTAGTTGGGTGGAGAAGGTCACGGGTGGTTAGTTGGGTGGAGGAGGTCACGGGTGGTTAGTTAGGTGGGGGAGGTCACGGGTGGTTAGTTAGGTGGGGGAGGTCACGGGTGGTTAGTGAGGTGGGGGAGGTCACGGGTGGTTAGTTAGGTGGGGGAGGTCATGGGTGGTTGGTGAGGTGGGGGAGGTCATGGGTGGTTGGTGAGGTGGGGGTCACAGATGGTTAGTTAGGTGGGGAAGTCACAGGTGGTTAGTTAGGTGGAGGAGGTCACGGGTGGTTAGTTGGGTGGGGGAGGTCACGGGTCGTTAGTTAGGTGGGGGAGGTCACGGGTGGTTAGTTAGGTGGGGGAGGTCACGGGTGGTTAGTTAGGTGGGGGAGGTCACAGGGGTTAGTGAGGTGGGGGAGGTCACGGGTGGTTAGTTAGGTGGGGGAGATCACGGGTGGTTAGTGAGGTGGGGGAGGTCACGGGTGGTTAGTTAGGTGGGGGAGGTCACGGGTGGTTAGTTAGGTGGGTGAGGTCACGGGTGGTTAGTGAGGTGGGGGAGGTCACAGTGGTCAGTGAGGTGGGGGAGGTCACGGGTGGTTAGTTAGGTGGGGGAGGTCACGGGTGGTTAGTGAGGTGGGGGAGGTCATGGGTGGTTAGTTAGGTGGGGGAGATCACGGGTGGTTAGTGAGGTGGGGGAGGTCACGGGTGGTTAGTTAGGTGGGGGAGGTCACGGGTGGTTAGTGAGGTGGGGGAGGTCATGGGTGGTTAGTTAGGTGGGGGAGATCACGGGTGGTTAGTGAGGTGGGGGAGGTCACAGTGGTTAGTGAGGTGGGGGAGGTCACGGGTGGTAAGTGAGGTGGGGGAGGTCACGGGTGGTTAGTGAGGTGGGGGAGGTCACAGTGGTTAGTGAGGTGGGGGAGGTCACGGGTGGTAAGTGAGGTGGGGGAGGTCACGGGTGGTTAGTTGGGTTGGGGAGGAGAGAGAGACAGAGAGAGAGGCACACAGAGAGAGAGACACCCACACAGAGAGAGAGACACGCACACAGAGAGAGAGACACGCACACAGAGAGAGAGAGAGAGGCACACAGAGAGAGAGACACGCACACAGAGAGAGAGACACGCACACAGAGAGAGAGACACGCACACAGAGAGAGAGACACGCACACAGAGAGAGAGACACGCACACAGAGAGAGAGACACGCACACAGAGAGAGAGAGAGAGGCACACAGAGAGAGAGACACGCACACAGAGAGAGAGACACGCACACAGAGAGAGAGACACGCACACAGAGAGAGAGAGACGCACACAGAGAGAGAGAGAGAGGCACACACAGAGAGAGACACGCACACACAGAAATTGAGACACGCACACAGAGAGAGAGAGAAGCACGCACAGAGATTGAGACACGCACACAGAGAGAGAGAGAGGCACACACAGAGATTGAGACACAAGCAGGAAGACAGGGGAGGGGAAGATACGCGAAGACCTGTCTTTCCACCAACTCCTCTTCCACCTACTCCCATAGAACAGCTGTGTTGGGTCTTTACTTGGATGCTGCTGTGTATTTAACAAGGCTTTGT
Source organism: Salvelinus fontinalis (assembly GCF_029448725.1). NCBI lineage: Eukaryota > Metazoa > Chordata > Actinopteri > Salmoniformes > Salmonidae > Salvelinus > Salvelinus fontinalis. Next base: position 54,816,439 of record NC_074682.1, read on the forward strand.
ATAATTACTGCCATTTCTCCTACTCCGAGAGGGAAAGGAATGTGGTGTGTGCGTGCGGGTGTGTTTGTGTGTGCGTGCGCGCGTGCGTGTGTGTGCGTGCGCGTGTGTTTGCGCGTGTGCGCATGCGTACGTGCGTGTGATAGCGCCAGGTGCAGATGTTATTGAACAGAGTGGGAGCTATACAGTAGACTCTAATTGAAACCAAGAGATTCAGCTGAAAGTGCCTGAATGAAGAAGCAGGGAAGAGAAAGGAGAGAGGAGTTAAGGAGGAGAGAAGTAAGAGGAGGAACGTTGCCTTCTAGACTGTCTGAGGGTTGCACAAAAACTGAACTTGACCGTGTTAAAAAACGTTATTCCGATTCAATTTAATAAATTGTTTTGTTGCATGTTGAAAGAGTCGGAATTCATGCAAAACGCTATTTACAACATGAATTGTGTTAGGATATAAAAAATGATTTTATCAAACAAGACTATGCTACATATTATCTCTGGGATGCTCAAGATGACAAATCAGAGCAAGATTACTTAATGTGAGTACATTATTTACCGTCAGAGTTGAATGTATCAAACCAATTGCATTGATAAAAGTGTCTTGTTGTTGTGCACTATCCTCAAACAAAAGCATGGTATTTTTTCGCTGTAATAGCTACTGTAAATTGGACACTGCAGTTAGATCAACAATCATTTAAGCTTTCTGACGATATAAGACATGTCTATGTCCCGGAAAGTTGGCTGTTGTTTACAAGGCCATTATCATCACATATCACATATTGAGCACCAACTAATCCAAAAATTATAGTGATAATAATAATAATTTACTGCTTACTATGCAGATGTTATTATTCAGTCCCTGTACATATTTGGCAGCAATAGGAGTTGTTGCTCCTTCGCCCAAGAGTATTTTTCGTTTTTTCTCCTGGTTTAATTAGTTAAAATGTGAAATAAATGTAGTAATTTCTGTGAATAATTGATTTCTTCGTGAGGAATATTTCTCACAGTAAAGGAACAGTTTTACTTCTGTTTCTACCTCTCTCTCTCTCTCTGTAACTCTGTGTCTACCTCTCTTCTCCCTCCCTCTCTCTATTTATCTCTCTCTCTTTGTCTCCTTCTGTCTGTCTGTCTTCCTCTCTCTCTCTCACTCTCTCACTCAACCCACCAATCACAGACCCCCTCAGTGCTTCTCTACCTCTCAGTCTCTCCACATCACCATTTTCACTGTCCCCTACTGTGAATCTACCTTTACTCTGTCTTCCTTGCCCGCGGCTCTCTAAGTGCTCTCCTCTAGCTCACCATGGCCTTATAGTGCTTTCGGAAAGTATTTAGACCCCTTGACTTTTTCCACATTTTGTTCACTTACAGCCTTTTTCTAAAATGAATTTTAAAAACGAAATCCTCACTAATCTACACTCAATACCCTATATTGACAAAGCAAAAACAAAAAACAGAAATACCTTATTTACGTAAGTATTTAGACCGCTTGCCATGATACTCGAAATTGAGCTCAGATGCATCCTGTTTCCATTGATCATCCTTGAGATGTTTCTACAAATTGATTGGAGTCCACCTGTGGTAAATTCAATTGATTGGACATGATTTGGAAAGGCACACACCTGTCTAAATATGGTCCCACAGTTGGAAGTGCATGTCAGAGAAAAAAATATTCCATGAGGTCGAAGGAATTGTCCTTAGAGCCCTAAGACAGGGCACAGATCTGGTGAAGGGTACCAAAAAATGTCTGCAGCATGGAAGGTCCCCAAGAACACAGTGGCCTCCATCATTCTTAAGTGGAAGAAGTTAGGAACCACCAACCACCAAACTGAGCAATTGGGAGAAGAGCCATGGTCAGGGAGGTGACCAAGAACCCGATGGTCACTCTGACAGAGCTCTAGAGTTCCTCTGTGGAGATGGGAGAAGGACAAACATCTATGCAGCACTCCACCAATCAGGCCTTCATGCTAGAGTGGCCAGACGGAAGCCACTCTTCAGTAAAAGGCACATGACAGCCTGCTTGCCAAAGGGCACCTAAAAGACCCTTAGACTATAAGAAACACAATTCTTTGGTCTGATGAATCCAAGATTGAACTCTTTGACTTGAATGCCAAGCGTCATGCCTGGAGGAAACCTGGCACCATCCCTACGGTGAACCATGGTGTTGGTAGCATCATGCTGTGGGGATGTTTTTCATTGGCAGGGACTCGGAGACCAGTCAGGATCGCGGCAAAGATGATCGGAGCAAAATACAGAAAGATCCTTAATGAAAACCTGCTCCAGAGAGCTCAGGACATTAGACTGGGGAGAACGTTCACCTGCCATCAGGACAGAACGCAAAGCCAAGACAATGCAGGAGTGGCTTTGGGACAAGTCTCTGAATGTCCTTGAGTCGCACAGCCAGAAGCCGGACTAGAACTCGACCGAACATCTCTGGAGAGACCTGAAAATTACTGTGCAGCGATGCTCCCCATCCAACCTGACAGAGCTTGAGATGATCTGCAGAGAAGAATGAGAGAAACTCCTAAAATACAGGTGCAGCAAGCTTGTCATCGCTGCCAAAGATACTTCAACAAAGTACTGAGTAAAGGGTCTGAATAGTTATGTAAATGTGATATCATTTTTTTTTATAAAACCTTTTTTTGCTTTGTCATTATGGGTTATTGTGTGTAGATTAATTTAAAAAATATACATATATTTTGATCAATTTTAGAGTAACTTTGTAACGTAACAACCTGTGGAAAAAGTTAACTAGTCTGAATACTTTCCGAATGCTCTGTTTTTGCCATAGCCCTACACACCTGATTCAAATCATCAACACCTGAATCAAATCAAAATCAAATATATTTATAAAGCCCTTCTTACATCAGCTGATATCTCAAAGTGCTGTACAGAAACCCAGCCTAAAACCCCTAACAGCAAGCAATGCAGGTGTAGAAGCACAGTGGCTAGGAAAAACTCCCTAGAAAGGCCAAAACCTAGGAAGAAACCTAGAGAGGAACCAGGCTATGAGGGGTGGCCAGTCCTCTTCTGGCTGTGCCGGGTGGAGATTATGACAGAACATGGCCAAGATGTTCAAATGTTCATAAATGACCAGCATGGTCAAATAATAATAATCACAGTAGTTGTCGAGGGTGCAGCAAGTCTGCACCTCAGGAGTAAATGTCAGTTGGCTTTTCATAGCCGATCATTGAGAGTATCTCTACCGCTCCTGCGGTCTCTAGAGAGTTGAAAACAGCAGGTCTGCGACAGGTAGCGAGTCCGGTGAACAGGTCAGGGTTCCATAGCCGGAGGCAGAACAGTTGAAACTGGAGCAGCAGCACGGCCAGGGGGACTGGGGACAACAAGGAGTCATCATGCCAGGTAGTCCTGAGGCATGGTCCTTGGGCTCAGGTCCTCCGAGAGAAAGAGAGAAAGAGAGAAGAGAGAAAGAGAGAATTAGAGAGAGCATACTTAAATTCACACCATCCGATGATAGGGCCAAACAGGACAGGGCCAAACAGGCAGGATTTAACCCCACCCACTTTGCCAAAGCACAGCCCCCGCACCACTAGAGGGATATCTTCAACCACCAACTAACCATCCTGAGACAAGGCCGAGTATAGCACACAAAGGTCTCCGCTAAGGCACAACCCAAAGGGGGGCACCAACCGGCTCTATAGTGCAGTGGAGGCTCATAATAATGTCTGGAATGGAGCAAAATGGAATGGCATCAAACACCTGGAAACCATGTATTTGATATATTTGATACCATTTCTCTAATTCCTCTCCAGCCATTACCACAAGCACACCCTCCCCAATTATGGTGCCACCAATCTCCTGTTGTGTACCGAAGAAAATGAAAATGCCCCCAGGTTCAGAACTAAGAATCACCGGTCTACATTTCTATGGCAAGGGACCAGGCTACTGGGGTGCATGGACTATCTAACGCTGTATAATATGTAGCTAGTTCAACAGGAAATAGTCATCCCTGATTCTTAGTGATTTGCATACGTAATGCTTTTTAAAATGTCATAATATGAAAATGGCTTTCTATGAAATGTAGTGCGTTTCTTTAAGTAATCCTATTCCCTCACGTTGTTGCTTAACATTTTAGAAAATCAAAGATATTCCGGGGGAAAAAAAGCAGATGTTGAATTTTTGTTGTTGTCTGTGGATCAGAATAGAACTCATTATACCTTCAGGAAATATGTTGTTATGTAATTTGTCCTGAATTTGCAATAATAATAATAATAATAATAATAATAATAATAATAATGGTGTACCACATGTATATCACAACCATTTTAAATAGAATATTAATTGCAGAGAAAAGTCTGAGAACAGTTTTGTATATTTTAATACATCTCTTGACAATACTTTTTTAATTCAAGTTGGCTAACTAGTGATGAATAAATTACCTTACACAACCCAAAAAAATTGAAAAAGGATTATCGGTTAATCGGGATCGGTAATAGCCTGGGGATGTTGATTCCCACAATTAACAGCAGCTTTGGATACTAGTGTCTATCAAACAGCCATATTATAGCATGGTTGTGATGCGATGGCTCCAACACCTTGCTCTCTGGATTCATTGTGTGTAGCCCAAAATGGCACCCTATACCTTATCAAGTGCACTACTTTTGATCAGAGTCCTACGAGGAATAAGGTGCACTACTTTTGATCAGAGTCCTATGAGGAATAAGGTACCATTAGGCACACAGACATTGTGTTGTGCCACGTCCTCGGGTTGGTCCCAGTAAAGCAATCATCCTTGTAAAATGTTTATGGGCCCTGGCGCTGTGGCTCGTCATTTCATCCGGCATTCGCCCTCTGAGCCCAGGCTGATATTGATAGGTATTGTTGGGAGCACACCTGCTCTCTTCTCCTCACACAAACCCTCTGGCTGCTGCTGCTGATGGTGCGCGTGTGTGTGTGTGTGTGTGTGTGTGTGTGTGTGTGTGTGTGTGTGTGTGTGTGTGTGTGTGTGTGTGTGTGTGTGTGTGTGTGTGTGTGTGTGTGTGTGTGTGTGTGTGTGTGTGTGTGTCTTTTTATTTTTTATTATTTCTATTTAACCTTTATGTTGACAAGGAATCAATGTTTAGAACAATGTCTTTTTTTTCCAGATGGACCCTGTATAGCACCACAGGTGTGTGTGTGTGTGTGTGTGTGTGTGTGTGTGTGTGTGTGTGTGTGTGTGTGTGTGTGTGTGTGTGTGTGTACTAGGTGTGTAAGGGTACCTCCTGCAGGTATGTACCAGAGGTCACTGTCTGTGTAGTCAGGGTGAATGGACCTGTTACATAGGGTATAGTCCCAAATAGCACCATATTGTCTATATAGTATGCTACTTTAGACCAGAACACTGTAAAGGGAAATACAGGAGCCATTTGTGTTTGCGGGTGTGTAGTGCTGCCGGATCAGGGAGCTGAAACTAGACCGCATTCCTGAGCACTTATACACATCCACAGGAACATAAATCTCTCTCTCTCTCTCTGCATGTGGGAGGAGAAAGGACAGGCAGACAGTATTTACTAGTCACCTGACCAGCCCCTACAGCCCCAGCTTTATTACCAGATCCTCCTACAGCCCCAGCTTTATTACCAGATCCTCCTGCAGCCCCAGCTTTATTGCCAGATCCCTCTACAGCCCCAGCTTTATTCCCAGATCCTCCTACAGCCCCAGCTTTATTCCCAGATCCCCCTACAGCCCCAGCTTTATTACCAGATCCTCCTACAGCCCCAGCTTTATTCCCAGATCCCTCTACAGCCCCAGCTTTATTACCAGATCCCCCTACAGCCCCAGCTTTATTACCAGATCCCCCTACAGCCCCAGCTTTATTACCAGATCCCCCTACAGCCCCAGCTTTATTCCCAGATCCCCCTGCAGCCCCAGCTTTATTCCCAGATCCTCTACAGCCCCAGCTTTATTCCCAGATCCTCTACAGACCCAGCTTTATTCCCAGATCCCCCTACAGCCCCCAGCTTTATTCCCAGATCCCCCTACAGCCCCAGCTTTATTACCAGATCCTCCTGCAGCCCCAGCTTTATTCCCAGATCCCTCTACAGCCCCAGCTTTATTACCAGATCCCCCTACAGCCCCAGATTTATTCCCAGATCCCCCTGCAGCCCCAGCTTTATTACCAGATCCCTCTACAGACCCAGATTTATTCCCAGATCCTCCTGCAGCCCCAGCTTTATTACCAGATCCCCCTACAGCCCCAGCTTTATTACCAGATCCCCCTACAGCCCCAGCTTTATTACCAGATCCCCCCACAGCCCCAGCTTTATTACCAGATCCCCCTACAGTCCCAGCTTTATTACCAGATCCCCCTGCAGCCCCAGCTTTATTACCAGATCCCCCTACAGCCCCAGCTTTATTACCAGATCCCCCTGCAGCCCCAGCTTTATTACCAGATCCCCCTATAGCCCCAGCTTTATTACCAGATCCCCCTACAGCCCCAGCTTTATTACCAGATCCCCCTACAGCCCCAGCTTTATTACCAGATCCTCCTACAGCCCCAGATTTATTCCTAGATCCTCCTACAGCCCCAGCTTTATTCCCAGATCCCCCTACAGCCCCAGCTTTATTACCAGATCCCCCTACAGCCCCAGCTGTATTACCAGATCCTCCTACAGCCCCAGATTTATTCCTAGATCCTCCTACAGCCCCAGCTTTATTCCCAGATCCTCCTACAGCCCCAGCTTTATTACCAGATCCTCCTACAGCCCCAGCTTTATTACCAGATCCCCCTACAGCCCCAGCTTTATTACCAGATCCCCCTACAGCCCCAGCTTTATTACCAGATCCTCCTACAGCCCCAGATTTATTCCCAGATCCCCCTGCAGCCCCAGCTTTATTACCAGATCCCTCTACAGACCCAGCTTTATTCCCAGATCCTCCTGCAGCCCCAGCTTTATTACCAGATCCCCCTTCAGCCCCAGCTTTATTACCAGATCCCCCTGCAGCCCCAGCTTTATTACCAGATCCCCCTACAGCCCCAGCTTTATTACCAGATCCCCCTACAGCCCCAGCTTTATTACCAGATCCCCCTGCAGCCCCAGTTTTATTCCCAGATCCCCAGCACCCATCTCCCACCTCAGCCCCATGCAACAGACCCAACGCTGACCGCCCACCACCTTAGACAGCGTGTGTGTGAGCGTATTGGAAATGAGGCCCTCCGTGGTATTGTTCGTGAGATCATGTTGACTGGCCACACGCTCACAGCATACAGTAGGCTAGCTAGATAATGAGCCATAGATTCCAGAGAAAGGATGGGAGGGGGACGACGACGACATGTGTCTCATTGTTTGCATCCTGACTCCCACACTCTGTCTGTCGTTTCAAAGCCATTCCACGTTGATCAGGTTTACTACTGGTACTATCATTTACTATATTGGGGTATACTTTTGTGTCAAAATATTTTGGAAGAAGAAGAATTGCGGTGAATATACTTGTTTAATATCTATCTGATCGTCAGATCCCTTTCAGATATCATTCTTCTCTCTCTCTCTCTCTCTCTCTCTCTCTCTCTCTCTCTCTCTCTCTCTCTCTCTCTCTCTCTCTCTCTCTCTCTCTCTCTCTCTCTCTCTCTCTCTCTCTCTCTCTCTCTCTCTCTCTCTCTCTCTCTCTCTCTCTCTCCTTTCTCAGACACAATGAGAGAAATGCCAAACCAGCTGAAAGCAGCTGGTGATTTAGGGAGAAACAACTACCCCAACTCCCCAAAACCCCTCCACCCTTCCCCCTCCAGTCCACCCCTCCTGCCAGCACAGCCCAAAACTTGTTCCCATGCATTCTTTGTGTGTGTGTGTGTGTGTGTGAACATTTTGCTACCCTTGCCCTGGCATTCCCAGCAGTATTACTGGCCATTGGATTTATAACCGGCTAACCGCCATCACTTTTTACCGAATGGAATTTTAAGCTCCACTTGTGGTAAGCTTTTGTCCTCCGTCATGCTACACAAACAAAGGCACTGGGATTCCATTAGTTAGGATTCCAATCCTACCAACCTGACTCCCCCCTCGAAACGCCACCTGCTACTATAGAGCTAGAAGGATCGGCTTTGAGCTGTTCATTTCCTCTTTTGAACATGTTACTCTCCCCTTTTGTGACTGACTTCATTTTCAAAGAACGGGACTGAATTGTGAATTAGTGTATAATTCAAGGCATTGGGCCCGGTTACTCACTCTAAAAAAACATGGTAAACATGGCAAGAAGCAATGTTGTTTTTCCTGTACTCGACATCATCTGGTATTTTTTTGCGTAGGATCACAGACGTAATATAGACACTTACACATACCGTCTACTATCCATCCTACACATGTAAAAAAAAAAACACAGAACATTCTCACACTGACAAGGCTGCACATTTTCTTGGTACAGATGCCGTATCTTAATTTGATAATCTTTGTGGTGTATTCAAGGTTTTAAAAGGCTTCTAAAAGTTTGTAATTTCCACTTCAAAATGTCAAACTTGACTTGCTCTAACAAAAATGTGTCAACTCCTACAAAACAAATCCCAGAAATTATAATCCATATAACAATTCACATTTCCTGTTGATGCAGGATGATTTTCCTGCTGTGTCAAAATGTCTCAAATTAAGATGTGGCACATGTAGACAGAAAACTCTTCAACTGCAAAGGCTGCATATTATCTTTGTTCAATAGAGTTTATTTTCTTTCCTACAGGAGGATAGAGGAGGATGAGGCATGTGCCACATGAGAATTGCTGTCAGACAAGAGAGAACTGTGTGAAATACATGTTATTTAAAGCATAGGTCTCTGTTCCAAAGGATGATTGCCAAAACCAATAGCACAGGAAGAACAATGATGGACGAGAAGAGAAAAGCACACAGACACTCCATGTGATGGACAGAACAAGAAACAAAGCCTTGCAGAAAGATGGATTTGATTCTGTCTTAAATACCCATAATGCCCTTCTTCCACATTTCAGTTATTTAGCAGACTCTCTTATCCAGAGTGACTTACAGTAGTGAGTGCCTACATTTTCAAACTGTTTCATACTGGTCCCCAGCGGGAATCGAACCCACAATCCTGGTGTTGCACACAGCATGCTCTATTACCTGGCCTATGTAGTGCACAGCTGGATCCAAAATAAGTTCACTATATAGGGAATAGGGTGCTATTTGGAACAAACAGGATGATTGTAATGGACAGAAGCACTGCAGTCAGATGAATGGCACATGAGTATACATCATGTAACTTACGTCTTAAAAAGTCTGCTGCTGAAAAGAGGAAAATAAAGAAAACATTTGTCAGAATGCTGAGATAGATAGATAGATAGATAGATAGATAGATAGATAGATAGATAGATAGAGCTGTTGGCCAGAGGTGCTGGAGAGCAATGGACTATGGATGATGAGATTAAAGCGATATAGCCTATCAGAACAAAGAATAATGAAGGAAAAGAATTGCTGCCATTTTGACAGGGCAAAGCAATCAGGCGTTGCCTCGGTAACCGTGTGGCTAGGCTGTGACCTCACTTGGCCTGTTGGAGAGAGGAGGAAGAAGGGAAGGTGAGAGAGAGAGGCTGATGAAGAGGCAGAGAGAGGGGGGAATGAGGAGGCAGAGAGAGAGGGGAATGAGGAGGCAGAGAGAGAGGGGAATGAGGAGGCAGAGAGAGAGGGGAATGAGGAGGCAGAGAGAGGGGGGAATGAGGAGGCAGAGAGAGAGGGGAATGAGGAGGCAGAGAGAGAATGGGATGAGGAGGCAGAGAGAGAGAGGGACGAGGAGGAAGAGAGACAGGGAGATGAGGAGGCAGGGAGAGGGGGATGAGGAGGAAGAGAGAGGGGGATGAGGAGGCAGAGAGAGGCGGATGAGGAGGAAGAGAGATAGGGGGATGAGGAGGCAGAGAGAGAGAGGGGAATGAGGAGGCAGAGAGAGAATGGGATGAGGAGGCAGAGAGAGAGAGGGATGAGGAGGAAGAGAGACAGGGAGATGAGGAGGCCGGGAGAGGGGGATGAGGAGGAAGAGAGAGGGGGATGAGGAGGCAGAGAGAGGCAGATGAGGAGGAAGAGAGATAGGGGGATGAGGAGGCAGAGAGAGAGAGGGGGATGAGGAGGCAGAGAGAGAAGGGGATGAGGAGGCAGAGAGAGAGGGATGAGGAGGAAGAGAGACAGGGAGATGAGGAGGCAGGGAGAGGGGGATGAGGAGGAAGAGAGAGGGGGATGAGGAGGCAGAGAGAGGCTGATGAGGAGGCAGAGAGAGGGGGGAATGAGGAGGCAGAGAGAGAGGGGAATGAGGAGGCAGAGAGAGAATGGGATGAGGAGGCAGAGAGAGAGAGGGATGAGGAGGAAGAGAGACAGGGAGATGAGGAGGCCGGGAGAGGGGGATGAGGAGGAAGAGAGAGGGGGATGAGGAGGCAGAGAGAGGCAGATGAGGAGGAAGAGAGATAGGGGGATGAGGAGGCAGAGAGAGAGAGGGGGATGAGGAGGCAGAGAGAGAAGGGGATGAGGAGGCAGAGAGAGAGGGATGAGGAGGAAGAGAGACAGGGAGATGAGGAGGCAGGGAGAGGGGGATGAGGAGGAAGAGAGAGGGGGATGAGGAGGCAGAGAGAGGCTGATGAGGAGGCAGAGAGAGGGGGGAATGAGGAGGCAGAGAGAGAGGGGAATGAGGAGGCAGAGAGAGAATGGGATGAGGAGGCAGAGAGAGAGAGGGATGAGGAGGAAGAGAGACAGGGAGATGAGGAGGCCGGGAGAGGGGGATGAGGAGGAAGAGAGAGGGGGATGAGGAGGCAGAGAGAGGCAGATGAGGAGGAAGAGAGATAGGGGGATGAGGAGGCAGAGAGAGAGAGGGGGATGAGGAGGCAGAGAGAGAAGGGGATGAGGAGGCAGAGAGAGAGGGATGAGGAGGAAGAGAGACAGGGAGATGAGGAGGCAGGGAGAGGGGGATGAGGAGGAAGAGAGAGGGGGATGAGGAGGCAGAGAGAGGCGGATGAGGAGGAAGAGAGATAGGGGTATGAGGAGGCAGAGAGAGAGGGGGATGAGGAGGCAGAGAGAGAAGGGGATGAGGAGGCAGAGAGAGAGGGATGAGGAGGCAGAGAGAGAGGGGGATGAGGAGGCAGAGAGAGAGGGGGATAAGGAGGCAGAGAGAGAGGGGGATGAGGAGGCAGAGAAAGAGGGGGATGAGGAGGCAGAGAGAGGGGGGGATGAGGAGGATGAGAGAGGGGGATGAGAGAGCTTTCACTGTTCTGGGTGTGTGTGTTGATGTGGGAGGCTTGACTTTTAGAAATTAAAAGGCCTAGTTCCAAACCCTCCCTGACTGTCACATATTCATTTCCTCTGTCCTTAACTACAGCCATCAACCACAGCAACCTTGTTCAAAATAAATCTAATTGTATTTGTCACATGCGCCGAATACAACAGGTGCAGTATACTTTACAGTGAAATGTTTACTTACGAGCCCTTTCCTCGGCAATGCAGAGTTAAAAAAGGAAGAAAATGTGCAAATAAAAATATTAACACAATAAAATAAGTGTAAACAGTGTTGCTTTGCTGTTCATAGTTAATACATGTATGTGACAGTGGTGCTTTGCTGTTCATAGTTAATACATGTATGTGACAGTGGTGCTTTGCTGTTCATAGTTTATACATGGATGTGACAGTGGGACCTTGTTGTGAAGAGTAGTATCACATATTGACTGAATATTCCGTAGCAATAAACATCTGGATGGGAATCAACTGTAAACCGATTTGTAGCCACAGCTTTCAAGTCTAAACCACCTGGTGCTAAATCATATCAGTTTGTTGTGAAGATGTCAGGGAACATTGGGTGGTGAATGTGTGTACACATAAGCTACGAGTAAGGAAGTGTCTCGTATTGAGAATCTGTGCTTGTGTGTGCGTGTGTGTGTGTATGTGTGTGTGTGCGTATACGTGCATTGCATGTGTGAGTGAATCCACATCATTGTCGGTCAGTGCCGTTCAAGATTAGGCATGGCCTTATTTCTATTACAGCATATTGGATGACTGTCATTCGTATTCCATTCAACCAGTTCAATGTATCAGTGACAGTTTAGTATAACAGTTCACTTTCATAGCAGCCACATACAGCATCATCAAGTGCATAATTCCTCCTCACATCTACACACTCTCCTCCTCTCATCTTTTCCCTTTGCTTGTGGACTTCAGTGCACAACACAACAGCTGTCTGTGGCCAGTCTAAAAAAATTATCCAAGCCAAACCTTAATACCATAACCACTACACGTTGGTGTAAAGTACTTAAGTGAAAATACGTTAAAGTACTACTTAGGTATTTTGGGGTATCTGTACTTTACTTTATTTTTGACAACTTTTTACTTTTACTTCACTACATTCCTAAAGAAAATTATGTACTTTTCACTCCATACATTTCCCCTGACACCCAAAAGCACTTATTACATTTTGAATGCTTAGCAGGACAGAAAAATTATCCAATTCACACGCAATTATCAAGAGAACATTCCTGGTCATCCCTACTGCCTCTGGTCTGGCGGACTCACTAAACACAAATGCTTCATTTGCAAAATGATGTCTGAGTGTTGGAGTGTGTCCCTGGCAAACCTTAAATGAAAGAAGGAAAAAAAAGGAAAATGGTGCCGTCTACTTTAATTAATATATGAAATTTGAAATGATTTATACTTTTACTTTTGATACTTAAGTATATTTTAGCAATTACATTAACTTTTGATTCTGAAGTATATTTAAAACCAAATACTTTAAGACTTTTTCTCAAGTAGTATTTTACTGGTTGACTTTCACTTTTACTTTTTCCCTTTTACTCATTTTCTATTAAGGTATCTTTCCTGTTTTACTCAAGTACAGATTACATTGGGTACTTTACCCACATCTGATATTACACGGCCTACATCGTTGTCACCATATTAGCTAACGTCATAGTCAACATAGCTACTAGAAAATAACCTCACAATCCAATCAACGTGTACAATCACGCAGTACAGTGTTGCTACTTACAGCAGTTATACAGGTGCCCCCCCCCCCCCCCCCCCCCCCCGTGGCAAAAAAATCAAATAAAAAATTAAAACCAAAAGCTTACATTGACTTGGAAGAGTTGCGCTGTTGGATAGCTCTAGCCAGCTCGCTAATTGAAATAGCATTCCTCTCTGAGTCAGATTGTTGAGTAGGCTACAATAGATGCATTAGCTAGCTAATTAAGTGAAAGAGGGTGAGAACCATGAGCTTCTAATATTTTGTATTGAAGTCATTGGGGGGAAAAAGCAAGTCCTCCTGCTATACCATGGAAGATCCTGTTGAGGATATTGTAGACCTTCATTGCAAAACAGTGATGTGAATATATATATACTGAACAAAAATATATAAAACGCAACATGTAAAGTGATGTTCTCATTTCATGAGCTGAAATAAAAGATCCTAGAAGTGTTCCGTACACACAAAGAATGTACAGTGGCAAGAAAAAGTATGTGAACCCTTTGGAAATACCTGGATTTCTGCATAAATTGGCCATAACATTTGATCTGATCTTCATCTAGGTCACAACAATAGACAAACATAGTGTGCTTAAACTAATGACATACAAATTATTGTATTTTTCTTGCCTATATTGAATACATCATTTAAACATTCACAGTGCAGGTTGGAAAAAGTGTGTGAACCCCTAGGCTAATGACTTCTCCAAAAGCTAATTGGAGTCAGGAGTCAGCTAACCTGGAGTCCAATCAATTAGACATGATTGGAGATGTTGGTTAGAGCTGCCTTGCCCTATAAAAGACACTCACAAAATTTGAGTTTGCTATTCACAAGAAGCATTGCCTGATGTGAAACATGAACCAAAGGAGATCTCAGAAGAACTAAGATTAAGAATTGTTGACTTGCATAAAGCTGGAAAAAGTTACAAAAGTATCTCTAAAAGCCTTGATGTTCATCAGGTAAAACAAATTGTCTATAAGTGGAGAAAGTCTAGGAGTGGCCGTCCTGCAAAGATGACTGCAAGAGCACAGCGCAGAATGCTCAATGAGGTTAAGAAGAATCCTAGAGTGTCAGCTAAAGACTTATAGAAATCTTTAGAACATGCTAACATCTCTGTTGACGAGTCTACCATACGTAAAACACTAAACAAGAATGTTGTTCATGGGAGGACTCCACGGAAGAAGCCAATGCTGTCCAAAAAAAGTTTACAAAAGAGCACCTGGATGTTCCACAGCGCTACTGGCAAAATATTCAGTGGACAGACGAAACAAAGTTGAGTTGTTTGGAAGGAACACACCACACTATGTGTGGAGAAAAAAGGCACAGCACAGCAACATCAAAACCTCATCCCATCTGTAAACTATGGTGGAGGGAGCATCGTGGTTTGGGGCTGCTTTGCTGCCTCAGGGCCTGGACAGCTTGCTATCATCGACGGAAAAATGAATTCCAGAGCTTATCAAGACATTTTGCAGGAGAATGTTTTCTGTCAGCAAATTGAAGCTCAAAAGAAGTTGGGTGATGCAACAGGACAACGACCCAAAACTCAGAAGAAAATCAACAACAGAATGGCTTCAACGGAAGAAAATACGCCTTCTGGAGTGGCCCAGTCAGAGTCCTGACCTCAACCCGATTGAGATGCTGTGGCATGACCTCAAGAGAGCAGCTCACACCAGACATCCCAATAATATTGCTGAACTGAAGAGGAATGGTCCAAAATTCCTCCTGACCGTTGTGCAGGTCTGATCCCCAACTACAGAAAACATTTGGTTGAGGTTATTGCTGCCAAAGGATGGTCAACCAGTTATTAAATCTAAGGGTTCACATAGTTTTCCCAACCTGCACTGTGAATGTTTACACGGTGTGTTCAATAAAGACATGAAAACATATAATTCTTTGTGTGTTATTAGTTTAAGCAGACTGTGTTTGTCTATTGTTGTGACCTAGATGCAGATCAGATCAAATGTTATGACCAATTTATGCAGATATCGAGGTATTTCCAAAGGGTTCACATACTTTTTCTTGCCACTGTATTTCTTTCAGATGTTGTGCACAAATTGATTTACATCCCTGTTCGTGAGCATTTCTCCTTTGCCAAGGTATCCCATCCACCTGACAGGTGTGGCATATCAAGAAGCTATTTAAACAGCATGATACTTACACAGGTGCACCTTGTGCTGGGGACAATGAAAGGCCTCTCTAAAATGTGCCGTTTTGTCACACCACATAATGCTACAGATGTGCACTTGGCATACTGACCGCAGGAAAGTCCACCAGAGCTGTTACCAGAGAATTTAATGTTCATTTCTCTACCATAAGCCTCCTCCAACATCGTTTTAGAGAATTTGGCAGTACGTCCAACTAGCCTCACAACAGCAGACCATGCGTAAACACACCAGCCCAGGACCTCCACATCCAGGTTCTTCACATGTGGGATCATCTGAGGAGGAAGAGGGAGAAGGGTGCTGAGAAGTTTTTCTGTCTGTAATAAAGCCCTTTTATCGGGAAACATAATTCTGGCTCCCAAGTGGGTGGGCCTATGCCCTCCCAGGCCTACCCATGGCTGCGCCCCTGCCAAATTGTGTTAAATCCATAGATTAGTGCCTAGTTAGTTTATTTAAATTGACTGATTTCCTTCTATGAACTGTAACTCAGTAAAATCTATGAAATTGTTGCATGTTGCATTTTTGTTTGGTATAAATACTGTAGTATACTATTAAATACATTTTAAAGGATAACTTTAATGTTTCCATTTATTTATTTTACTTTTTTTTTTTTTTGTGTCGGATGGTTCTCTCCTTCCTTCTCCGAGGAGCCTCCACTGATCCATATGAATGCACGTGTTTCCTTCAAGCTTCTTCAAAATCTTGGTCTCCTCCACTGATCTGATGTGATCTGAAGTTAGGAAGGCATAAAGGCGTTTGTTTGTTCTCATCTGATGTTTCACAGAATCAAAGTGTGTGTGTGTGTGTGTGTGTGTGTGTGTGTGTGTGTGTGTGTGTGTGTGTGTGTGTGTGTGTGTGTGTGTGTGTGTGTGTGTGTGTGTGTGTGTGTGTGTGTGTGTGTGTGTCTGTGTGTCTGTGTGTCTGTGCGTCTGATGTCTCCAAGAATCTGAGCCAAGCAGTCACATGCTTTCACATGACCTATATGGTGCTATGGAGACCAACGCAAGAGGTGTGTGTGTGTATCTATGTGTGTGGTTGTGTGCTTGGTGGTGGTTATGTGGTTGTTGTGTGTGTGGTGGTTGTGTGGTGGTTTTGTGTGTGTGTGTGTGTGGTGGTTGTGTGTGGTGGTTGTGTGTGTGGTGGTGGTGTGTGGTGGCTGTGTGTGTGGTGGTTGTGTGTGTGGTGGTTGTGTGCTGGTTGTGTGGTGGTGGTGTGTGGTGGTTGTGTGTGGTGGTTGTGTGTGTGGTGGTTGTGTGCTGGTTGTGTGGTGGTGGTGTGTGGTGGTTGTGTGCTGGTTGTGTGGTGGTGGTTGTGTGGTGGTGGTTGTGTGTGTGGTGGTGGTTGTGTGGTGGTTGTGTTGTGGTGGCTATTGTGTGGTGGTTGTGGGGGTGGTTGTGTACCTGCATGTGTTCCATGTGGTGCCTGAGCTGGTAGAGTGAGTCCTTTCGGAACAGCTGTGTGTGAAGCATTGTGAAGTGCAGGGTCTTTATCTGCGCTCAGACTTGATCCTGACTAGGGAAAAGGTGCAGGGCTGTAAAATTGAAAAGAGAAATACATCAAAGAGGGGTAATGAACCTTGTCCAATCCAGGCCCAGCCAAGAGCCGCTCGGGGCCAGGAGATGGGGGGAATTCAGATTAAGTTGTTTCTTGAGAGAGAGGGAGAGAGAGAGAGAGAGAGAAGGAGAGGGAGAGAGAGGAAGAGGGAGAGGAAGGGAGGTATGAGAGAGAATGAGACAGAGAGAGAGCGAGAAAGAGAGAGACGGGTAGAGAGATGGATAGAGTGAGAGAGGAGAGCAGGGAAGGTAGAGAGCAGGTGGACAGTATTACTTTGCCATCGGTTTCTCTCCTTCACTTCTCTCTTAAATATCCTTATGGAAAATAGAAAAAGAGTGAGTGAGAAAGTTTGCGATCCGAGACCTGGCCCTAAATGGGAACAGTGGTAGTAGTGATCACGGTCTGGATCAAGTTGACTTTCAGGGAGGCTTCTTCTCTAACCCATTATGGCTGGAGTTGTGTCTCTCAATTCAATTCAATTCAATTCAATTCAATTGACTTTATTGACATGGTAAGTTCGTTATTACTTACATTGTCAAAGTATACATATCGAAAAATAAAAATCAAATATATATGTATATATATATATTTATATATAAATAAATGGTGGGACCAACAGCAATAATAACAGTAGTAGTGGACATGGGATTACCATTACCAACAACTACAACAACAATATTAATCCGAACAACAATAAATTTACACAACAGTAGTAGACCAGTGTCAATATGACTTGAGAAGACATATGACCTGGTATGAAAGACAAAACAAAACTAAGCTAAATGGGAAATATTATCAATATTACTTTGCATTTTTCACTGGCTGTCCCTCAGGTTGTGGCAGGAGGACATATATTTGTCTGCCAAAACTGCACATTTTGGCTTTTCACCCAATACATATTTGATTTTTTCTTCATCTTTTATAGTTTCAAATTCTTTGTATTGAGTTATAATTTTGGGAAAGAAATATGCTCTTAGGTCTGAGTATTTGTCACAGTGTAGTAGGAAATGCACCTCTGTCTCTACCTCTCCTCTGGAGCAGAGTGAGCACAGCCTGTCCTCTCTGGGCAGCCAGGTCTCTCTCTCTCTCTCTCTCTCTGTCTCTATCTCTCTGTCACTATGTCTCTCTGTCTCTCTATGTCTCTCTCTCTATGTCTCTCTCTCTCTCTCTCTCTCTCTCTACGTCTCTCTCTCTATGTCTCTCTCTCTATGTCTCTCTCTCTCTGTCTCTCTCTCTCTGTCTCTCTATGTCTCTCTCTCTGTCTCTCTCTTTCTGTCTCTCTGTCTCTCTCTCTTTCTGTCTCTCTATGTCTCTCTCTCTCTCTGTCTCTCTCTGTCTCTCTGTCTCTCTCTGTCTCTCTGTCTCTCTATGTCTCTCTCTTTATGTCTCTCTATGTCTCTCTCTCTGTCTCTCTATCTCTCTCTCTGTCTCTCTCTTTTTTTCCCTCTCCTCTGGCTGCCTGTCTGGGATCAGAGAGCCCCGGGCAGCAGCTTAGTGAGAACGACCCCTTCTCCTCTCATCCCCTCCCCTCCTCTCATCCCCTCTCCTCACCTCTCCTCTACCCTCTCTATCCTCCTCTCCAAACCTCCCGATTGTCCTTTCTTCTCTCTACACATATCCAACGATATGAGCGGAAGAGAGACAAATATTATTCATGTGTCTCTGATGCGGAACCTTAAATAATACATGCATCCTTCACTGACTGCAGAGCAGATTTAAACACTAACATTGTAATGGTTAATAAATTGTCAAGAAATGTGACTTAGTTTACATCGTTTTTTTCCCATGTACTTGCTTGTATCCAAAGTAATACATTGTAGATATTAAGTACCATTTTAAATGGAAGCTGAAGGTCATTGTAAGATGTCCCTGAAATGTGTTCTATCACATTCTAGAATGTGTTGTATGTGTTTGCTGATTGGCTTAGCTGTAACAAGCACACAGGAAGTATATTGCTCCTCTGTTGGCATATACCAAGACATTTGTTTGGTTTGATTTTGCTCCTGGACGTCAGCAAATAATGTATACACATACAGTACATTATACAAACACTGATCAAAGAGTATGGAACAAATAGTGGAGGCACAAGCTGGCATGCGCACACACACACACACACACACACACACACACACACACACACACACACACACACACACACACACACACACACACACACACACACACACACACACACACACACACACACACACACACACACACACACACACACACAACCTGTGCCCCCTCACACACACACACACACTAGCCAAAAAAGGACAACATGTTCCTGACTGAGTAGTAGAGCAACATGACAGAGAAAAACATTTATGTTGAAAGAATGGAACTTGAGTTAAGGCAACCGAACAGCAGTTTTGCATTGTGGTGTGTGCTTGTCTGTGCTTGTGTGTGCTAGTGTGTGTGTGTGTGTGTGTGTGTGTGTGTGTGTGTGTGTGTGTGTGTGTGTGTGTGTGTGTGTGTGTGTGTGTGTGTGTGTGTGTGTGTGTGTGTGTGTGTGTGTACCTATGGTGCTGTTAGACCTTAGGAGAGATGATAGATCCAGACATGGCCATCGTAGTGCATTTTTTGGGAACCCGATGGACAGATTGACACGCACACACACATACACTAACCCATACACGCAGAGACACACACACACACACACACACATACACGAATACAGACACACACACATACACACACACACACATACATACATACACACACATTCACACACACAAACAAAAACAGTTTTATCCTATCGGTGTACTTCACAGTGGATCGTGGAATGTCTTCAGGGCATGTTACTCAGCTTGTTTGGTGAACTCCCCCGGAGAACGCCTCTCTAATGAAAACACCTCCCCCTGACAGCACCTCCCCACTGACAACACCTCCCCCCTGACAACACCTCCCCCCTGACAACACCTCCCCCTGACAACAATCTCCACTGAGAAAACCTCCCCCTGATAACACCTCCCCACCTCCCCACCGACAACACCTACCCCTGAGAACACCTACCCCTGAGAACACCTACCCCTGAGAACACCTACCCCTGAGAACACCTCCCCCTGAAAACCCCTCCCCCTGAGAACCACTCCCCCTTGAGAACCCCTCCCCCTGAGAACCCCTCCCCCTGAGAACATCTCCCCCTGAGAACCACTCCGCCGGAGAACACCTCCCCCTGAGAACACCTCTCCTGTAAGAACCTCTCTACTTTGACCTTGGCCGAGGGATGCTTTGTCCCCTTCGTCTGACGATAGCAGAAGACTGTGTGTGTGTGTATGTGTGTGTGTGTGTGTGTGTGTGTGTGTGTGTGTGTGTGTGTGTGTGTGTGTGTGTGTGTGTGTGTGTGTGTGTGTGTGTGTGTGTGTGTGTGTGTGTGTCTGACAGCAGCTGGAGATGTTGCAAAAAGACCAGTCAGGGTCAAGAGTAGATCATGTCTGGGTTTCTATGAACTAGAATCATTGTCTTCGTTTCTAAGGCATTTTCTCATCATGGGAAGAATAGCTTTAACCCCTAAAGGCATGTTCAGTATCTCTTTCCTGTCTCACGTTCATTAACCAAACACCTGATATCTGCAGACGAGACGACAACAACCCCTCTCTTTGACCCCACCTAACCTTTAGACCCTGTGTCCTTTAACAGAATCAGCATTGTATTTGACGGCTTCAATTTCAAAATGATTCTCTCCAAATTAATCCTACTGATGTCAATTACTTACGGGTTTTTGAGCTCGACTATACACATTCCATATTTTTAGGGGGTATTTTGATAGTCGGAGTGCCGTTATAATTAAATAAATTGAATGGTTCCAGACAGCTTAACAAAGATAGTCTTTCGACAGTCGTCCTACGTTTGAAATATACAGGGCTGTAGTTTTGTCAAAAGTGGTGCACTATCTAGTGAATAGGGTGCGATTTTATACACCGATTTAGGTTCAATCCCAATAGCCCTCACCCTTTAGCCCTCACCCTTTAGCCCTCACCCTCTAGCCCTCACCCTTTAGCCCTCACCCTTTAGCCCTCACCCATTAGCCCTCACCCTTTAACCCTCACCCATTAGCCCTCACCCATTAGCCCTCACCCTTTAGCCCCCACCCTTTAGCCCTCACCCTCTAGCCCTCACCCTTTAGCCCTCACCCTTTAACACTCACCCTTTAGCCCTCACCCTTTAGCCCTCACCCTTTAGCCCTCACCCTTTAGCCCTCACCCTTTAGCCCTCACCCTCTAGCCCTCACCTTTTAACCCTCACCCTTTAGCCCTCACCCTTTAGCCCTCACCCTTGAGTCCTCACCCTTGAGCCCTCACCCTTTTGCCCTCACCCTCTAGCCCTCACCCTTTAGCCCTCACCCTTTAGTCCTCACCCTTAAGCCCTCACCCTCTAGCCCTCAACCTTTAGCCCTCACCCTTTAGCCCTCACCCTTTAGCCCCCACCCTTTAGCCCTCATCCTCTAGCCCTCACCCTTTAGCCCTCACCCTTTAGCCCTCACCCTTTAGCCCTCACCCTTTAGCACTCACCCTCTAGCCCTCACCCTTTAGCCCTCACCCTTTAGCCCTCACCCTTTAGCCCTCACCCATTAGCCCTCACCCTTTAGCCCTCACCCTTTAGCCCCAACCCTTTAGTCCTCACCCTTTAGCCCTCAGCCTTTAGCCCTCACCCTTTAACCCTCACCCTTTAGCCCTCACCCTTTAGCCCTGAACCCTCTAGCCCTCACCCTTTAGCCCTCACCCTCTAGCCCTCACCCTCTAGCCCTCACCCTTTAGCCCTCACCCATTAGCCCTCACCCTTTAGCCCTCACACTTTAGCCCCAACCCTTTAGCCCTCACCCTTTAGCCCTCACCCTTTAACCCTCACCCTTAGCCCTCACCCTTTAGCCCTCACCCTTTAGCCCTCACCCTCTAGCCCCCACCCTTTAGCCCTCACCCTTTAGCCCTCACCCTTTAGCCCTCACCCTTTAGCCCTCACCCTTTAACCCTCACCCTTTAGCCCTCACCCTTTAGCCCTCACCCTCTAGCCCTCACCCTTTAGCCCTCACCCTTTAGCCCTCACCCTTTAGCCCTCACCCTTTAGCCCCCACCCTTTAGCCCTCACCCTTTAGCCCACACCCTCTAGCCCTCACCCTTTAGCCCTCACCCTTTAACCCTCACCCATTAGCCCTCACCCTTTAGCCCACACCCTCTAGCCCTCACCCTTTAGCCCTCACCCTCTAGCCCTCACCCATTAGCCCTCACCCTTTAGCCCTCACCCTTTAGCCCTCACCCTTTAGCCCTCACCCTCTAGCCCTCACCTTCTAGCCCTCACCCTTTAGCCCCCAACCTTTAGCCCTCACACTTTAGCCCTCATCCTTTAGCCCTCACCCTTTAGCCCTCATCCTTTAGCCCTCACCCTTTAGCCCTCATCCTTTAGCCCTCATCCTTTAGCCCTCACCCTTTAGCCCTCACCCTTTAACCCTCACCCTCTAGCCCTCACCCTTTAGCCCTCACCCTTTAGCCCTCACCCTCGTTTCCCAGTGTCTCGGTCACGGAGTGGCACTTTTAAACAGAGCAATTAGTAGTAGGGAGAGATAAATAAGGCCTAGGAACTGGACATCACTACATCACCCTAGGATATGGGACATCACTACATCACCCTGGGGAATGGGATATCACTACATCACCCTGGGAATGGGACATCACTATATCACCCTGGGGGATGGGACATCACTATATCACCCTGGGAATGGGACATCACTACATTACCCTAGGATATGGGATATCACTACATCACCCTAGGATATGGGATATCACTACCTCACCCTGGGAATGGGACATCACTATATCACCCTGGGGGATGGGATATCACTACATCACCCTAGGATATGGGATATCACTACATCACTCTGGGAATGGGACATCACTACATCACCCTGGGGGATGGGACATCACTACATCACCCTAGGGAATGGGACATCACTACATTACCCTAGGATATGGGATATCACTAAATCACCCTAGGATATGGGATATCACTACATCACCCTGGGAATGGGACATCACTACATCACCCTGGTGGATGGGACATCACTACATCACCCTGGGGGATGGGACATCACTACATCACCCTGGGGGATGGGACATCACTACATCACACTAGGATATGGGATATCACTACATCACCCTGGGAATGGGACATCACTACATCACCCTGGGGGATGGGACATCACTACATCACCCTGGGGGATGGGACATCACTACATCACCCTAGGGAATGGGACATCACTACATTACCCTGGGGGATGGGACATCACTACATCACACTAGGATATGGGATATCACTACATCACCCTGGGAATGGGACATCACTACATCACCCTGGGGGATGGGACATCACTACATCACCCTGGGGGATGGGACATCACTACATCACCCTGGGGGATGGGACATCACTACATCACCCTGGGGGATGGGACATCACTACATCACCCTAGGGAATGGGACATCACTACATTACCCTAGGGAATGGGACATCACTACATTACCCTAGGGAATGGGACATCACTACATTACCCTGGGGGATGGGACATCGCTACATTACCCTAGGGAATTAGATATCACTACATTACCCTGGGGGATGGGACATCGCTATATCACCCTAGGGAATGGGAAATCACTACATTACCCTGGGGGATGGGACATCACTACATTACCCTAGGGAATTGGACATCAATACATTACACTAGGGGATGGGACATCACTATATCACCCTAGAGAATGGGACATCACTTCATTACCCTGGGGGATGGGACATCACTACATTACCCTAGGGAATGGAACATTACTACATTACCCTGGGGGATGGGACATCACTACATTACCCTAGGGAATGGGACATTACTACATTACCCTAGGGAATGGGACATCACTACATTACCCTAGGGAATGGGACATCACTACATTACCCTAGGGAATGGGACATCACTACATTACCCTAGGGAATGGGACATCACTACATTACCCTGGGGGATGGGACATCACTACATTACCCTAGGTAATTGAACATCACTACATTACCCTAGGGAATGGGACATCACTACATTACCCTAGGGAATGGAACATCACTACATCACCCTGGGAATGGAACATCACTACATTACCCTAGGGAATGGGACATTACTACATTACCCTAGGGAATGGGACATCACTACATTACCCTGGGGGATGGGACATCACTACATTACCCTAGGTAATTGAACATCACTACATTACCCTAGGGAATGGAACATCACTACATCACCCTGGGAATGGAACATCACTACATTACCCTAGGGAATGGGACATTACTACATTACCCTAGGGAATGGGACATTACTACATTACCCTAGGGAATGGGACATTACCACATTACCCTAGAGAATGGGACATTACTACATCACCCTGGGGGATGAAACAGGAAACGGATACCAAGCAGTTTATTAACGACGAGCGTTGTGTTTTCACAATACCTGTACTGGCGGCAGTAAAAGCTTTCCTTTCATTTCTAATGCAACAAATACGCCCTTACCATATGAGCAACACATGACAACAGCAGATCGACAATGTTCCTCAATGTAGCCTTCCTCTGGCTGTGGTTCAATGTGGAGTAGTAATGTACCCATCCTCTGGCTGTGGTTCAATGTGGAGTAGTAATGTACCCATCCTCTGGCTGTGGTTCAATGTGGAGTAGTAATGTACCCATCCTCTGGCTGTGGTTCAATGTGGAGTAGTAATGTACCCATCCTCTGGCTGTGGTTCAATGTGGAGTAGTAATGTATCAATCCTCTGGCTGTGGTTCAATGTGGAGTAGTAATGTACCCATCCTCTGGCTGTGGTTCAATGTGGAGTAGTAATGTACCCATCCTCTGGCTGTGGTTCAATGTGGAGTAGTAATGTATCAATCCTCTGGCTGTGGTTCAATGTGGAGTAGTAATGTACCCATCCTCTCTGGCTGTGGTTCAATGTGGAGTAGTAATGTATCCATCCTCTGGCTGTGGTTCAATGTGGAGTAGTAATGTACCCATCCTCTGGCTGTGGTTCAATGTGGAGTAGTAATGTACCCATCCTCTCTGGCTGTGGTTCAATGTGGAGTAGTACTGAAGCAGGACCAAGGCAGTTTGATGTTAAATTTCCTTCACTCAGTCATTACCTGTGGAAGCATTGTAGCAGTTAAAACCAGTGTTCTGAACTAATATTTATACCAAACATTTTAGGGTCCATACACAGATCAGCTAGCCATAGTATACAGGTATTTTTTTTTACCTGCACTACACAATAAGCAAGAAAGTAGTTAGCTACTACCTGCTTGGACAAATATCTTTAACCTCTAACGTTAAATTGACACAATAAAGAACAATGACAGGTGATTATGAGTTTGAAATATGTTTTTATGAACAGCAAGGCTAGCTTACAAAACTGTACATTCTCTTTGCAGTAAATGCTTTAGCTAGATTCTTCACTTCCACTGTTTCACAGCATGACTGTGTGCGTTGCTGGTGTGCTCAGGAGTCCCTAAAACATGTAAATTCACACAAAAATGACAAAAGCCGATATAGCAAGCTAAATGTAGCCAGTTATGTTAGATAGTTAGCTATCTTGTTTAATAGCTTGTTTCGTAAATTAACATTATGACGCAAAAATGTACATCATCGTATTTCTCTACATGAACATATTCCTCTCAACTGAAAACATTTTTTATGATTCCTTAAGAAATTATTATTACTTATATTCGCTTCCATCCCAGTATTTTTGTCAGCCATCTTCCTGAAGCAAATTAATAAGAGCCTTGGGTCGCAGAGCTTCATGGGAGTTTGTTAGCCACTCAATAGGATGTCTGTGTGTCGATTCACTTCATTTGGAGGGCCAACTAGACGAAAGGCATCCTGCTGCAGTCCCGGAGCAGAGCCACCTGTCACTAAAACCCGCATGACATTGCTTGCTATCTACACAATGTATTTTCGTAGGGCTTGAACTAAAACGTTTTAAATAGGATCAGAAATTGTCGTCGGAGGCGTGCTCTCTTGTTGGTAGAGGATGGACTCTCCATGGACGTCTTGCCATGGACGTCTCCATGGACACCCTCAACGACCACCTCTGCCTGCTCCAGGTTGCCCGGGAGACCATCCCAGGAAGCGATGGAGACGAGCTGTTCAGGGAGGCTGAGAGCAAAGGATAAGGAAGACACACACAAACACACACACACACTGTGTAAAAAGGTCTTCATTTGTACTATACAGTGTGTATATTTTTGGATGTGTGTGTGTGTGCTCACAGACAGTTCTCTCTCCCCAGTACCAGCAGCGAGACGTCCATGGAGAGTCCATCCTGTACCAACAAGAGAGCCCACCTTCAGCTCTGCTGGTTAGTACAGCTGTCACACACATGGAAGGGACACATCATTGTCTAACACATTCATTCACACCCGTCTTCTCTCTATCTCATAGTCTCTTCATGGTCTCTCTTAATAAACACAGTCTCTTATTAATTTTTCCTCTGGTTTTCTGTTCCTCTGTCTTTCTACCTCCTGCTCTTCCTTATTCACTCATCTTTCTGAACACCTTCCTAATATTGAGTTACACCCCCTTTTGTCCTCAGAACAGCCTTGCTTCACCATAGAGATGGTGCCAGGTTTCCTCCAGACGTGACGCTTGGCATTGTAAGAATATTTTAAGATAATAAACAACGCAGAGGACCTGAGTTCAATAGGGAATTAACGATCAATGGAAGTAGTTATTTTTCAGGTCAACACCAGTTCAGAAATTCAGTTCCTGGACTCATAGCTACAGTACATGTGTCAAGTTTTCATTGGTCCAAATCGTCTATACATTGAGCCTGAAACAAGGTCTGTGTTATTGAAGAGTAACATCAACTGCTAACACATTCAAGCCAAAGAGTTAAATCTTGGTTTCATCAGACCAGAAAATCTTAATTTTCATGGTCTGAGAGTCATCAGGTGCCTTTTGGCAAACTCCAAGCAGGCTGTCATGAGCCTTTTACTGAGGAGTGGCTTCCGTCTGACCACTCTACCATAAAGGCCTGATTGGTGGTGTGCTGCAGGGATGGTTGTCCTTCTGGGAGGTTCTCCCATCTCCACAGAGGAACTCTGGAGCTCTGTCAGAGAGACCATTAGGTTCTTGATCACCTCCCTGACCAAGGCCCTTCTCCCCGATTGCTCAATTTGGCCGGGCAGTCAGCTCTAGGAAGAGTCTTGGTGGTTCCAAACTTCTCCCATTTAAGAATGACGGAGGTCACTGTGTTCTTGAGGACCTTCAATGCTGCAGACATTTTTTGGTACCCTTCCCCAGATCTCTGCCTCAACACAATCCTGTCTCGGAGCTCTACGGACAATTCCTTCGACCTCATGGCTTGGTCATGGCTTGGTTTTTGCTCTGACATGCACTTTCAACTGTGGGACCATATATAGACAGGTGTGTGCCTTTCCAAATCATGTAAAATCAATTGAATTTACAGCAGGTGGACTCCAATCAAGTTGTAAGTCGCTCTCCAATTTGTAAGTCGCTCTGGATAAGAGCGTCTGCTAAATGACTTAAATGTAAATGTAAATGTTGTAGAAACATCTCAAGGATGATCAATGGAAACAGGATGCACCTGAGCTCAATTTCGAGTCTCATAGCAAAGGGTCTGAATACTTACGTAAATAGGTTATTTCTAAAAACCTGTTTTCGCTTTGTCATTACGGGGTATTGTGATGTCATTACGGGGTATTGTGATGTCATTACGGGGTATTTGTAGCCTAATGTAATGTAACGTAACATCATACTAAAGGAAGTGGATGTTTAGTGACAGGCAGGTTATAGTGGCAGGCAGGTTTTATTGGCAGGCAGGTTATAGTGGCAGGCAGTTTAGTGACGGGCAGGTTTTAGTTACAGGCAAGTTTTAGTAACAGGTAGGTTTTAGTGACAGGCAGGTTTTAGTGACAGGCAGGTTTTAGTGACAGGCAGGTTTTAGTAACAGCCAGGTTTTAGTGACAGGCAGGTTTTAGTGACAGGCAGGATTTAGTGGAAGGGAAGTTTTAGCTGCAGGCAGGTTTTAGTAACAGGCAGGTTTTAGTGGCAGGCAGGTTTTAGTGACAGGTAGGTTTTAATTACAGGCAGGTTTTAGTGACAGGCAGGTTTTAGTGACAGGCAATTTAGTGACAGGCATGTTTTAGTGACAGGCAGGTTTAAGTAACAGGCAGGTTTTAGTGGCAGGCAGGTTTTAGTGACAGGCAGGTTTTAGTGACAGGCAGGTTTTAGTGACAGGCATGTTTTAGTAACAGCCAGGTTTTAGTGACAGGCAGGTTTTAGTGACAGGCAGGTTTTAGTGGCAGGCAGGTTATAGTGGCAGGCAGTTTAGTGACGGGCAGATTTTAGTTACAGGCAAGTTTTAGTAACAGGTAGGTTTTAGTGACAGGCAGGTTTTAGTGACAGGCAGGTTTTAGTGACAGGCAGGTTTTAGTGACAGGCAGGTTTTAGTGACAGGCAGGATTTAGTGACAGGCAGGTTTTAGTGACAGGCAGGTTTTAGTGACAGGCAGGTTTTAGTGACAGGCAGGTTTTAGTAACAGCCAGGTTTTAGTGACAGGCAGGTTTTAGTGACAGGCAGGATTTAGTGGAAGGGAAGTTTTAGCTGCAGGCAGGTTTTAGTAACAGGCAGGTTTTAGTGGCAGGCAGGTTTTAGTGACAGGTAGGCTTTAATTACAGGCAGGTTTTAGTGACAGGCAATTTAGTGACAGGCATGTTTTAGTGACAGGCAGGTTTAAGTAACAGGCAGGTTTTAGTGGCAGGAAGGTTTTAGTGGCAGGCAGTTTAGTGGCAGGCAGGTTTTAGTGGCAGGCAGGTTTTAGTTACAGGCAGGTTTTAGTGACAGGCAGGTTTAAGTTGCAGGCAGGTTTTATTGGCTGGCAGTTTTAGTGACAGGAAGGTTTTAGTGGAAGGCTCAGCTCCGGAGCTGCGGCTGGATACTATATAACTTGAGGGCTGAAAAGGCACTACCCCTCGCTCAAAGTTGAATTGGAACTCCACTCCGACTCGATGCGGCTCGCAGGATCGTGCGAAACAGAGGGGGAAGGCTTCCATCTTCAACTTACACACACACACACACACACACACACACACACACACACACACACACACACACACACACACAGTGTACTTTTCCTTCTGCAGTCTTCTGCAGCCCAGCATTTCCAGTGTAATTACCCCAGCTAGCCTTATCACACTGCGGGCTTCACACGGCCCTCTTCAAATCATCAATCAACACCAAGCCTCTACATTTATATCAGCCGAACAATTAATGATACAGTCAGGTTTCATTAAGGCCTTGAGAAAGAACATGAAAGCTCCTCCCACTTCCTCTTTTGTAGCCTCAAATGAAAACCCACTTGTTCTGTCTCCCTGGTTGAGTACCAAATGGCACCCTATTCCCAACATAGTACCCTACTTTTTACCAAGGCCCATAGGGGAATGGGGACCATCTGGGACACAGATTCACTTTGTGGTTCTGTGAAGCTGACAGTTTTCATGCTGCTGTTTTATTGAGCATTGGAGGAATTCACATACTGAGGGAATTGTAACAGGGCAGTAGTGTAAAGTACTTAGGTAAAAATAATTTAGAGTACTACTTAATTATTTTTGTTATTCTTTTTAACTAGGCAAGTCAGTTAAGAACAAATTCTTATTTTCAATGACAGCCTAGGAACAGTGGGTTAACTGCCTTGTTCAGGGGCAGAACGACAGAGTTGTACCTTGTCAGCTCGGGGATTTGAACTTGCAACCTTTTGGTTATTAGCCCAACGCTCTAAAAGCCACTTGGCTACCCTGCCCCCATTTTGGGGGGGTATCTGTACTTTACTTTACCATTTATATTTTTGGCAACTTTTACTTTTACTTCAATACATTCTGAAAGAAAATAATGTACTTTTTACATTTTCCCTGACACCCAAAAGTAGTCATTACATTCTGACAGGAAAATTGACAAATTCACACACTTATCAAGAGAACATCCCTGGTCATCCCTACTGCCTCTGATCTGGCGGACTCACGAAGCATTTGTAAATTATGTCTAAGTGTTGGAGCATGCCCCTGGCTATCCGTCAATAAA
Organism: Salvelinus fontinalis; assembly: GCF_029448725.1. NCBI lineage: Eukaryota > Metazoa > Chordata > Actinopteri > Salmoniformes > Salmonidae > Salvelinus > Salvelinus fontinalis. Next base: position 54,846,172 of record NC_074682.1, read on the forward strand.
AATAAAAACAATTTGGTGTGAAATCTGGTTTAATATAAGGAATTTGAAATGATTTATACTTTTACTTTTGATACTTAAGTACATGTTAGCAATTCCATTTACTATTGATACTTAAGTATTTTTTTAAACCAAATACTTTTAGGCTTTTACTCAAGTAGTATATTACTGGGTGACTTTTACTTTTACTTGAGTCATTTTCTACTAAGGTATCTTTACTTTTATTCAAAATGAGTAAACAATTTAGTAATTTTTCCACCACTGTAACAGGGGAGGAGACACAACAGGAGACAGGAGACACAACAGGAGACAGGAGACACAACAGGAGACACAACAGGAGACACAGTTTGAGTGTTCTGTAGAGCCGTGCCTTGTAGTAGACTGGATTGAGTTCCATTCACTATAGACTTTCCATTAAGGAGAATAACTGTGTGTGTAACAAAAGGCTATTCAGCACTACCATACACTGTCAGGTGTACATGTGTGTCAGTTACAATGATGTCACCTTTCGTCAGCCATACTTCTTCCCGATGCTGTAGGTGGGTACCTCCGCAACATACACACAACATACACTACACAAACACACACACACACACATACACATACACTACACACACACACACACACACACACACGTCAACCCTGAGTCCTGGTTAGATTTATGGATTCAATAGAAAGTGAAGCAGTTTAACAGATCTAATTCCACATTAGATAGGTAGTAGTATTGTGCGTCAGGTTTTATTAGGACATTGCAGGTGGCAGGTATCCAATGTGATGTTATTGTTTCGCTGGATATATAATATTTTTTGTTACTTTGGATGGCCGATATTACCATCTAGTCCCCAACTCGCTATTGTTCCATCAATGGCATCCCTTCAGAAGTTTCCCTTATTGAATGGCCAATAGTACGGTTAGTTTGGATGGCCAATATTATAGTTAGTTTGGATGGCCAATAGTACGGTTAGTTTGGATGGCCAATATTACAGGTAATTTGATGGCCAATAGTACGGTTATTTTGGATGGCCAATATTACAGGTAATTTGATGGCCAATATTATAGTTATTTTGGATGGCCAATAGTACGGTTAGTTTGGATGGCCAATATTATAGTTAGTTTGGATGGCCAATATTATAGTTAGTTTGGATGGCCAATATTATAGTTATTTTGGATGGCCAATATTATAGTTATTTTGGATGGCCAATATTATAGTTAGTTTGGATGGCCAATATTATAGTTAGTTTGGATGGCCAATATTATAGTTAGTTTGGATGGCCAATAGTACGGTTAGTTTGGATGGCCAATATTATAGTTAGTTTGGATGGCCAATATAATAGTTAGTTTGGATGGCCAATATTATAGTTAGTTTGGATGGCCAATATTATAGTTAGTTTGGATGGCCAATATTATAGTTAGTTTGGATGGCCAATATTATAGTTAGTTTGGATGGCCAATATTATAGTTAGTTTGGATGGCCAATATTATAGTTAGTTTGGATGGCCAATATTATATTTAGTTTGGATGGCCAATATTATAGTTAGTTTGGATGGCCAATATTATAGTTAGTTTGGATGGCCAATATTATAGTTAGTTTGGATGGCCAATATTATAGTTAGTTTGGATGGCCAATATTATAGTTAGTTTGGATGGCCAATATTATAGTTAGTTTGGATGGCCAATATTATAGTTAGTTTGGATGGCCAATATTATAGTTAGTTTGGATGGCCAATATTATAGTTATTTTGGATGGCCAATATTATAGTTAGTTTGGATGGCCAATATTGTAGTTAGTTTGGATGGCCAATATTATAGGTCATTTGATGGCCAACATTACTGTTTTTTTGGATGGCCAAAATTATAGGTCATTTGATGGCCAACATTACTGTTTTTTTGGATGGCCAATATTATAGTTATTTTGGATGGCCAACATTACTGTTTTTTTGGATGGCCATTATTACAGTTTGTTTGGACAATATTACAGTTATTTCCGATTGGCAATATGACCATTCCAGTCCAACTCCACAACATGCAAAATGATGCCCATAACCTCAGATGCTGTATGCATCTGCTTATGCCTTCAGTTGTTTTGCACCAAATCCATGTTATGAAAGAGATACATTCCTTCACCTAATTAAGTGTTAGAAAGTTGTGGTGTATACTGACAGGGATTCTCTTTTAATTAGCTTTCTTTGTCACTCTTTGCGCTGTAAACATGCAGCGTTTACTCAACGGTAGCATGACAAGATGTGTTACACACATTTTACAGCTCCTAACAGTTTGCTCGGGGAAACGACAGGGAAGCAGAGGGAATTGGAGGTGGTGCTGTGATGTCCTCCTCCTGTTGACTGGTCAGTGGTGCTGTGATGTCCTCCTCCTGTTGACTGGTCAGTGGTGCTGTGATGTCCTTCAGGTCACCTGGCCTCCTCCTGTTGACTAGTCAGTGGTGCTGTGAGGCACTCCAGATCTCCTGTCCAGCAACTGGCCCGGATAATGTATTTTGTAATTATTTTTGCACTGTGCCGACACAGGAAACGTTAACGACACGAGGAAGAGAACCAGTCAGTGGAGTCCTCAAGGTGTCAGCCATACTTATTACATTTGGTACAAAATGATTTGAAATGCATAACTTTTCCCTCCCACGTACTGTTACAGAGTTAATTTAATATTTCTCAACTGTTACATGAATTTAATTAAATCACAGCAGTTTTCCATTAACAGCGAAAGTAGTTTGAAGTTAAAGTGAAGGTGTTGGAAATAGACAGTAAACAAACCTGCTTGAACTTCAATGGATATTCACCTTCACACAAATACAGACATAACACAACACCAGCGTAATACACATGAAAATAGGCTGAAGACAGACAACCAACAAGATCTCACAGTCTCGCTTCAGAATTAGACGGTCATCCAAGTTGAGTGTTTAAGGTTATGTAATAACGCTGAATGGTTAAGGTAAGGGTTAAGGTTTGGGATAAGGTTATGAATGGTTAAGGTAAGGGTTAAGGTTTGGGATAGGGTTATGAATGGTTGAGATAAGGGTTAAAGTTTGGGATAAGGTTATGAATGGTTAAGGTAAGGGATAGGGTTATGAATGGTTAAGGTAAGGGTCAGTGGTGTAAAGTACTTAAGTAAAAATACGTTAAAGTAATACTTACGTAGTATTTTGGTGTATCTGTACTTTACTATTCATAAATTTGACAACTTTTACTTTTACTTCACAACATTTCTAAAGAAAATGATGTACTTTTTACTCCTTACATTTTCCCCTGACACCCAAAAGCAGTCGTTACATTTTGAATGCTTAGCAGAACAGGAAAATGGTCCAATTTACACACTTATCAACAGAACATCCCTGGTCATCCCTACTGCCTCTGATCTGGCGGACTTACTAAACACAAATGCATCGTTTGTAAATGATGTCTGACTGCTGGAGTATGCCCCTGGCTATCCATAAATTTAAAAAAGAAGAAAATTGTGCCGTCTGGTTTGCTTAATATAAGGAATTTTAAATGATTTATACTTTTACTTTTGATACACAAGTATATATTAAAACAAAGTACTTTTAGACTTTTACTCAAGTACTGTTCTACTGGGTGACTTTCACTTTTACTTGCTTAATTTTCTATTAAGATATCTTTACTTTTACTCAAAAATGACAAATGGGTACTTTCCCCACCAGCGGTAAGGGTTAAAGTTTGGGAAAAGGTTATGAATGGTTAAGGTAAGGGTTAAGGTTTGGGATAAGGTTATGAATGGTTAAGGTAAGGGTTAAGGTTTGGGATAAGGTTATGAATGGTTAAGGTAAGGGTTAAGGTTTGGGATAAGGTTATGAATGGTTAAGGTAAGGGTTAAGTTTTGGGATAGGGTTATGAATGGTTAAGGTAAGGGTTAAGGTTTGGGATAGGGTTATGAATGGTTAAGGTAAGGGTTAAGGTTTGAGATAAGGTTATGAATGGTTAAGGTAAGGGTTAAGGTTTGGGATAGGGTTATGAATGGTTAAGGTAAGGGTTAAGGTTTGGGATAAGGTTATGAATGGTTAAGGTAAGGGTTAAGGTTTGGGATAGGGTTATGAATGGTTAAGGTAAGGGTTAAGGTTTGGGATAAGGTTATGAATGGTTAAGGTAAGGGTTAAGGTTTGGGATAGGGTTATGAATGGTTAAGGTAAGGGTTAAGGTTTGGGATAAGGTTATGAATGGTTAAGGTAAGGGTTAAGGTTTGAGATAGGGTTATGAATGGTTAAGGTAAGGGTTAAGGTTTGGGATAGGGTTATGAATGGTTAAGGTAAGGGTTAAGGTTTGGGATAAGGTTATGAATGGTTAAGGTAAGGGTTAAGGTTTGGGATAGGGTTATGAATGGTTAAGGTAAGGGTTAAGGTTTGAGATAGGGTTATGAATGGTTAAGGTAAGGGTTAAGGTTTGGGATAAGGTTATGAATGGTTAAGGTAAGGGTTAAGGTTTGGGATAGGGTTATGAATGGTTAAGGTAAGGGTTAAGGTTTGGGATAGGGTTATGAATGGTTAAGGTAAGGGTTAAGGTTTGGGATAAGGTTATGAATGGTTAAGGTAAGGGTTAAGGTTTGGGATAGGGTTATGAATGGTTAAGGTAAGGGTTAAGGTTTGGGATAGGGTTATGAATGGTTAAGGTAAGGGTTAAGGTTTGGGATAAGGTTATGAATGGTTAAGGTAAGGGTTAAGGTTTGGGATAGGGTTATGAATGGTTAAGGTAAGGGTTAAGGTTTGGGATAGGGTTATGAATGGTTAAGGTAAGGGTTAAGGTTTGAGATAAGGTTATGAATGGTTAAGGTAAGGGTTAAGGTTTGGGATAGGGTTATGAATGGTTAAGGTAAGGGTTAAGGTTTGAGATAAGGTTATGAATGGTTAAGGTAAGGGATAGGGTTATGAATGGTTAAGGTAAGGGTTAAGGTTTGGGATAAGGTTATGAATGGTTAAGGTAAGGGTTAAGGTTTGAGATAGGGTAATGAATGGTTAAGGTAAGGGTTAAGGTTTGAGATAGGGTTATGAATGGTTAAGGTAAGGGTTAAAGTTTGGGATAGGGTTATGAATGGTTAAGGTAAGGGTTAAGGTTTGAGATAAGGTTATGAATGGTTAAGGTAAGGGTTAAGGTTTGAGATAGGCTTGAAACAAAGAACAGAAAAACAACTTTCTATCGTTGGATTCACATTTGCAACCTTTGGAATAAATAAGAGGCAGATACTTAATTCCATCATCCCCAACGCCCTAACAAAAACAAAAACCTACTTCAAGGTAACAGCGCTCTTATCCAGAGCGACTTACAGTAGTGGGTGCCTACATGTTCATGTTAGTTCCCCGTGGGAATCGAACCCTCAACCCTGCCATTGCCAGGAGCCATGGTCTACCAAATTAGCCACGTGGGGCAACAGTTGCCCCTAATGGCCGGTTTCCACGTCATCTCCCGACATGGATAAACGTTGAATACTGACTTGTATCACAGGTTGACCTGGCTGCAGAAAACATACCCTCATGTACTGATTTTCACACAGTTGGATCCAGAACTTTCCATATTAACGTTTTAGTCGAAGAGCAGCTTACAGTAGTGAGTGCATACATAATAAAAAAATATGTATTTTCACACTGGTCCTCTATGAGAATCAAACCCATAACCCTTGCGTTCCGAGCATCATGCTCTACCAACCGAGTCATACACGACCCCATGTTGTAACTGAAAGGATGTTTGTATAATATAGTTTATGTGGAATGCTATTCTTTCTCTCAACACATTTGTGTAGGTCAAGTTCATTTCGATGCACTTTTTACTGTTTTGTAATGCAAAACATATCCGGGTTGGCAAATATATACACGTTCATAAAAAAGTGTCAGACAGCCTCAGGCCACCGTTAACAATTCACATCATGTCTTATATGGCAGAATGTTAATACTGGAGTGCTTGTGCACAGTGGTATACAAGCATGTCGACAATCAACAGTAAACAATCAACAGTAAACAATCAACAGTAAACAGGAAGCAATCTACAGTAAACAATCAACATTAAACAGTAAACAAGCAACAGTTTAAAAAAACAACAACATTAAACAGTAAACAATCAACAGTAAACGATCAACATTAAACAATCACCATTAAACAGTAAACAATCAACAATCGACAGTAAACATTGAACATTGAACATTAAACAATAAACAATCGACAGTAAACAATCAACATTAAACAGTAAACAATCAACATTAAATAGTAAACAATCAACAGTAAACAATCAACAGTAAACAGTGTGAAGAACAGTATTTGTTCAACTAAATTATGTAGATTACATAATGTATGTATTTAGTTTCGGGAACTATAAAGCTTCTTTTTAAGGCTTTAAGTTTCTAAGTCTGTTGAAGGTCGATCAGGATAGACCTACTCACCATAAAGTCTTTAAATATGCTGTATATTGTTTATGTATTTTATAATAACATTCAACATTTGGGTGGGTGCTTAGCGTTGTCCTTTTACCACACACGTACAAGTGTGTATGAATACAAATGTGTGAATTGGGAAATATATATATATATTTTTTGCACCACCCAACTCCACTTTAGGTAAACATTGTCCAGCGCCACTGGAACAATTAAGGTTAAGTGCTTTGCTCAAGGGCAAATCAACAGTTTATTCACCTCGTTCGCTCGGGAAATCAAACTAGCAACCTTTCGGTTACTGGCCAAACGCCAAACTCCAAACGCTAGTGCCCTGCCGCCCCCTTCGCATCGTATATGTAGATGTGACGTACTTGCTCTGGTCTATACAGTAGTTGTTAGTCTCATGTTGATTTACTGCCCATTTAGTCATGTTTGGTTGCACAGTGTTATAGGGATAGTTTACTCATGCAAACACACGTCCATAAAACTCATGGTGCTTAATGATTTATGTGTTTACAGACTGTAACTCAGTGCAAGTACCTGGTCTGAGTCCCAAATGCCACTACTGTTGACCAGATCGGGTTCGATACGTTTGAGGTCAGCCACTTGCAACAACAAATGTGTGTGTGTGTGTGTGTGTGTGTGTGTGTGTGTGTGTGTGTGTGTGTGTGTGTGTGTGTGTGTGTGTGTGTGTGTGTGTGTGCGTGCGTGTGTGTGTGTGTGTGTGTGTGTGTGTGTGTGTTTCTGCACATGTTTGTGAAAATGTGTGTGTTTGCGTTGCCAATTACAAACGGGGTTCGTTACTGTTAAAAAAAAATCTTGTGTTTTTATTGATGAAAAGATGAATGACACGTTATCTCACTCACCTTATTATATAATATGCACAACCGCCATATCTATGCTAGAAAACGATCAACACTACACCGACCACCTTGCCCTCAGCTCTACAGACATGCCGGCTCTGTCTATCTTCTAAATGGCACTCTCTACAGTGCACTACAAGGGCCCACAGGGAACCCCATAAGGTTACAATGAAAAGTAGTGCACTATATAGGGAAAATAGTTCCATTTTGGGCTTCTTAGCCACAGTATAGGACCTGAGGGGCTGCATCCCAAATGACATCATATTCCCTACATAGTGCACTACTGTTGACCAGAGCCCTATTCCCTACATAGTGCACTACTGTTGACCAGAGCCCTATTCCCTACATAGTGCACTACATTTGACCAGAGCCCTATTCCCTACATAGTGCACTACTGTTGACCAGAGCCCTATTCCCTACATAGTGCACTACTGTTGACCAGAGCCCTATTCCCTACATAGTGCACTACTGTTGACCAGAGCCCTATTCCCTACATAGTGCACTACATTTGACCAGAGCCCTGTAGGTAATAGGATGCCATTAGGAACGTAGCCCATAGTGAATGATTCAAGGAGGTAGTTAAGTGCTGTCAGGGCTTAAAATTGGACAGCTCAAGACGCTGAATAATTACACACTAACAAAAGACTATTTGTTAGTGTGTAATAGAAATAATGGATTTTTTTATGGAGTTGGTTGGGTTAAGTTTCTATGCACCAGAGGACTTGCAAGGTCCCATACTGTGGTCAGCAGGCCGTCCACAGAACTCTTCTAGCTACGACTGCCCAGGCTCGAGAAAATATAATTAATTGGATCTGATTAAAATGAATGAAGTAATTAAGGAGCTGCCTGCTCTCCTTTCTTTTAGCCTGACGAGGGTGGGGCAACGAGTCACCCAGCACTACTGTAGTGGGGCTCTCTTTTTCAGACTGGAGCAGCAAGGTCCCCTCATGTGGACCACCCAGCAGTATTGTGGCATTCACTCTAATGGGACAGGGCAGTTTTATTTATCCTGGTCCTGGGGACCCAAAGGGTTGCACAATGTTGATTTTGCTCTAGCACTACATATCAGATCAGGTAAATTAGCTCTAGGACATAAAAACTAAAATATGCTAGCCATTGGGACCCCATGAGCAGGATTAACACTGGGATAAGGGACACAAGGTCAGCTGCTGTACAGGCAGCAGTACTATTGTTAGCCAGGCAGCCAGCAGTAGACTAGATTAGCAGTAGACTGGATTACTGTAGTTGTACAGGGACACTGCTCTACTTACTCTCAGCTGGTGGACCCAGTCACCCAGAAGTACACAGGAACACCCAGTCACCCAGGAGTAGAACCACCCAGTCACCCAGAACTACACAGGAACACCCAGTCACCCAGGAGTACACAGGAACACCCAGTCACCCAGGAGTAGAACCACCCAGTCACCCAGAACTACACAGGAACACCCAGTCACCCAGGAGTACACAGAAACACCCAGTCACCCAGGAGTACACAGGAACACCCAATCACCCAGGAGTAGAACCACCCAGTCACCGAGGAGTACACTGGAACACCCAGTCCCCCAGGAGTACACAGGAACACCCAATCCCCCAGGAGTAGAACCACCCAGTCACCCAGGAGTACACAGGAACACCCAGTCACCCAGAACTACACAGGAACACCCAGTCACCCAGGAGTACACAGGAACACCCAGTCACCCAGAAGTACACAGGAACACCCAGTCCCCCAGGAGTAGAACCACCCAGTCCCCCAGGAGTACACAGGAACACCCAGTCATCCAGGAGTACACAGGAACACCCGGTCCCCCAGGAGTAGAACCACCCAGTCCCCCAGGACTACACAGGAACACCCAGTCACCCAGGAGTACACAGGAACACTCAGTCCCCCAGGAGTACACAGGAACACCCAGTCACCCAGGAGTACACAGGAACACCCAGTCCCCCAGGACTACACAGGAACACCCAGTCATCCAGGAGTACACAGGAACACCCAGTCCCCCAGGAGTACACAGGAACACCCAGTCCCCCAGGAGTACACAGGAACACCCAGTCACCCAGGAGTACACAGGAACACCCAGTCCCCCAGGAGTACACAGGAACACCCAGTCCCCCAGAAGTAGAACCACCCAGTCACCCAGGAGTACACAGGAACACCCAGTCCCCCAGGAGTACACAGGAACACCCAGGCCCCCAGGAGTACACAGGAACACCCAGTCCCCCAGGAGTACACAGGAACACCCAGTCACCCAGGAGTACACAGGAACACCCAGTCCCCCAGGAGTACACAGGAACACCCAGTCACCCAGGAGTACACAGGAACACCCAGTCCCCCAGGAACACCCAGTCCCCCAGGAGTACACAGGAACACCCAGTCCCCCAGGAGTAGAACCACCCAGTCCCCCAGGAGTACACAGGAACACCCAGTCACCCAGGAGTACACAGGAACACCCAGTCCCCCAGGAGTAGAACCTCCCAGTCCCCCAGGAGTAGAACCACCCAGTCCCCCAGGAGTACACAGGAACACCCAGTCCCCCAGGAGTAGAACCACCCAGTCACCCAAGAGTACACAGGGAGCATTTCATTTGACAGTTTATACATTTCATAGAATACAAGTAATAGTTAAAATACACAAAAAATACACACAAATCTATAATACAATCATAGATAACATCTACATCTTTCAGCTACCAGATCTTCAATCAATAAATACCCTAAACTGCCTGAGTGAGACCAAAACAGAGCAGTAGAGATCTACCCAATTCGGTGGAGATCTGAGGAACCTCAAAAGTTAACCAACACTGCAAACGTGTTTTGTAACTCATGTCTTTATGCTTCGACAACGAAGTGAGGTATCTTGGAAGCTTGTGCAGTAGAGCTTTGTAAACAGCGAGTGAGTAATGATGTGACCTACAGGACATTAATGAGGACCAGCCAACCTTTTGACACAGGATGCAGTGATGAGTATTAAAACTGTCACCAGTGATAAAGTGAAGGGCTTTATGGTAGACAGCATACAAAGGTTTAAGAGCAGTGGCTGCTGCATTCTGGTAAATGGTGTCACCATAGTCAAAAACTGGCAGGAAAGTTGACTGTACAATCTGCTTCTTGCTATTTAGGGAGAGGCAAGATCAAGATTTTAAAAGCCCACATTAAATCTTAGCTTTTTAAATAGCTAATCTGTATGTTTTTTAAACATTAAGTCTTTGTCAATCCCAAATGGCCCAGATACTTGTAGGCGGGAACCCGATCAAAGGGCGAAACTTCCAATGAATAAATATGTAGTCCATTTGTAAGTTTGAATTTTGTAAAGTTAGTGTGGGAGAGGCAAAAAATAAACATTTTGCAATCGATAATGACACACCTCCTGACAACGACAACCTAGATGGAAAGCTGCTGAAGATGGTAGGAGTGGCTATAGAGTCAGCTATCTGTCATATCTTTCATCTGAGCATGGAAAGGCTTTGTCCTCAGGCCTGGAGGGAAGCCAAAGTCATTCCGCTACCCAAGAGTTGTAAAGCGGCCTTTACTGGTTCTAACAGCAGACCTATCAGCTTGCTGACAGTTTTTAGCAACTTGTTGTGAAAAATGGTGTTTGACCAAATACAATGCTATTTCTCTGTAAACAAATGAAACAACACTCTTTCAGCTCGCTTATAGAGAAGGGCACTCAACATGTACTGCACTGACACAAATGACTGATGATTGGTTGAAATACATTGATAATAGGAAGATCGTGGGAGCTGTACTGTATAGATTTCAGTGCAGCCTTTGATATTATTGACCATAACATGTTATTGAGAACTCATGTGTTATGGCTTTTCAACCTCTGCCATATCGTGGATTCAGAGCTACAGTATCTATCTAATAGAATTCGGAGGGTTTTCTTTAATGGAAGCTTCTCTAATGTCAAACATGTAAAGTGTGGTGTACCGCAGGGCAGCTCTCAAGGCCATCCACTCTTTTCTATATTTACCAATGACCTATCGTTGGGGCGGCAGGGTAGCCTAGTGGTTAGAGCGTTGGACTAGTAACTGAAAGGTTGCATGTTCAAATCCCGAGCTGACAAGGTACAAATCTGTCGTTCTGCCCCGAACAGGCAGTTAACCAACTGTTCCTAGGCCGTCATTGAAAATAAGAATTTGTTCTTAACTGACTTGCCTAGTTAAATAAAGGTAAAAAAAATAAATAAAAAAAATTGGCATTAAACAAAGTGTCCATGTATGCTGATGATTCAACCAGATACGCAACCACAACTAATGAAGTCATTGAAACCCTTAACAAAGAGTTGCAGTCTGTTTTGGAATGGATTGCCAGTATTAGGTCTGTCCATCATATCTTGATTATTGTATGGTCAAGTGCTGCAAAGAAAGACCTAGTTAAGTTGCAGCTGGCCCAGAATGACATGCCTTCCAACCCTCAGAGGGAATGACAGACCCTCAGAGGGAATGACAGACCCTCAGAGGGAATGACAGACCCGCAGAGGGAATGACAGACCCGCAGAAGGAATGACAGACCCTCAGAGGGAATGACAGACCCTCAGAGGGAAAGACAGACCCTCAGAGGGAATGACAGACCCTCAGAGGGAATGACAGACCCGCAGAAGGAATGACAGACCCTCAGAAGGAATGACAGACCCTCAGAGGGAATGACAGACCCTCAGAGGGAATGACAGACACTCAGAGGGAATGACAGACCCTCAGAGTGAATGACAGACCCTCAGAGGGAATGACAGACCCTCAGAGGGAATGACAGACCCTCAGAGGGAATGACAGACACTCAGAGGGAATGACAGACCCTCGGAGGGAATGACAGACACTCAGAGGGAATGACAGACCCTCAGAGGGAATGACAGACACTCAGAGGGAATGACAGACCCTCGGAGGGAATGACAGACACTCAGAGGGAAAGACAGACCCTCAGAGGGAATGACAGACCCTCAGAGGGAATGACAGACCCTCAGAGGGAATGACAGACCCGCAGAAGGAATGACAGACCCTCAGAGGGAATGACAGACACTCAGAGGGAATGACAGACCCTCAGAGGGAATGACAGACACTCAGAGGGAATGACAGACACTCAGAGGGAAAGACAGACCCTCAGAGGGAATGACAGACCCTCAGAGGGAATGACAGACCCTCAGAGGGAATGACAGACCCTCAGAGGGAATGACAGACCCGCAGAAGGAATGACAGACCCTCAGAGGGAATGACAGACACTCAGAGGGAATGACAGACCCTCAGAGGGAATGACAGACACTCAGAGGGAATGACAGACACTCAGAGGGAAAGACAGACCCTCAGAGGGAAAGACAGACCCTCAGAGTGAATGACAGACCCTCAGAGGGAATGACAGACCCTCAAAGGGAATGACAGACCCTCAGAGGGAATGATAGACCCTCAGAGGGAATGACAGACACTCAGAGTGAGGTGGAAGTAGATATGGTACATCAGATGTATAATTAGAGTGGGAACAAGGTTTTAGCTGTTAGTTGTACATGATGTAATTCTACATTTATAGGATAATCAACCATGTATTCCATCTAAGGTTAATGTTCTGTGTTATGGTATATAGACATACAGTATTGGTTACTTGTTACTGCACACCACACACACACACACACATACACACAGGGAGACTTGAATTGTTTCAGGGCAATAAAGTCATCCCAACAACCACACTCATCATCACCTTGCTGCTCCCAGATTGGTACACTGCCTTGTGCTTGAAAGTGGCACAATTTTTCAGGAGAGGGGGGAAAGAGAGGAACAGAGATAGAGACAGGGAGAGAGAGGGAGTGAGAGGAGCCTGAAATAAAAATTCCCCGTGGTCCAGTCCAGTGCAGTCTGCCAGGACAGATAGGAGACATTACTCTTCAGACTTTGGCCTTGCTCACACAGCCATTGCGTCTCCTCACTCTGCAGGGTCGTAAAAAAAAGGTGCAGAAACCGCAAGGAACAAGGACCTAGTATTTTTAACATAAGTACTAGAAACTTTTTTAAATTAGTTTTTAACAAATTCTTCAAGAATCATTGGGTATATATTATTATTTTAAAAGGTCACAAATGACTCTTAATATGACAAAATGGGGCTTCAACATGTATATTTTGGATTTGTGCAAAATAGCATTGGAGGTCAATATTGGACATTCACCTCATGTGTGTGTACTGTGTCATGGCATTTGTGTGTGTGTGTGTGTGTGTGTGTACTGTGCCATGGCATTCGTGTGTGTGTGTGTGTGTGTGTGTGTGTGTGTGTGTGTGTGTGTGTGTGTGTGTGTGTGTGTGTGTGTGTGTGTGTGTGTACTGTGTCATGGCATTCGTGTGTGTGTGTGCGTACGTGTCACGTAGAGTAGGCCAGAAGGCTAAACTGGAAAACCTAACCTCTATCAAAATAAAAAGGTGGCGGAGCCGCAAAGGTTCTGTGCAAAGGTGTTTATTTACAAGGTGATTCCGGAACAAGAACAACAGTACTGCCATCAAACATCTACCTTATCGGACAGCTTAAAACAATGCTGCCCCATCTACAGCTCGATCCAAAATGCCTTCCTCATGAACTGAAAGAGAGGCTCCTTTTGTAGGGCTAGCCCCTCCCCTCAGAACAATTACTACCCTAATTAATTAAGCAATTACCTAATCAAACCTACATTTTCCATGAACTAAACCTACTAAAGGATATACATTGCAAGACATTTTTAAACAATATCACAACATAACATTTACAACATTACATCACTACTGACAGTCTCTTTCATTATTCCCATTTACATTAATGAGCCATTTGGGACAGGCACTATAAAGCCAGCCCAATTCCCTTAGCTCGGGTCCTTTTCCAGCATACCCGGAAGCTACCGAGATGGAGAGAGAGAGGAACAGAACAAACAAACAAACAAACAAACAAACAAAGCGCTCATCCACAACATTGATAAGTATAATAAATATTGCATATCTTAAATATGAACACTGACAAGTGTGAAATGTATGTACTAAGACAGAAGTAAATTTGTGTGTCGACCCACATTGTTAACTTATCTTATAACGGAGGAGTGATGAATGTGTGCGTGCTTTAAAAATGCTGCCCGCGGCCAGTGACGGACTTCTACGTCACAGTATGTGTGTACTGTGCGGTGGCATTCGTGTGTGTTTGTGTCACATGTTTATAGTCAAGTCACATGTTGTCTCCTAAAGCATCTGGTCTGTTCATATGGGTTAAAATCTCTTTTCATACACACAATGCATCTCTATAGCTACAGATGTCAGATCTTAATTTGAGCCAGTTTACTGTGGCGGGTAAGTAATCCTGCCTCAACAGGAAATGTGAGCACATATGTGGATTATAATTGATGGACCTTTTTATAGTGGTTGATACATTTTAAAGTGAAAATTACAAACTTTAGATGCCCTTTTAAACCTCAAATACAATCGGAACAATTCCTACAACAACAGCTAGCTCAGAATATCTCTGTTTTCCAGTCAAAAGCTCAGAAATCGATTTGAATCATGACATACAGCCAGTAATGTGCAAGGCAAGGAAGCATAATGTATCTGATTCAAGCACCTTGTGGGGTTAGAAACACATCCAGGCTCCACACACCACACCACTTAGATGACAGACAGACAGAGGACTATGTGAAACTGTAGCTACATTGTAATGATGTTATTTGTCACTGACGTGTTCTACTTTTTTTGACTTTCATTCAACTGATTGCTGATCATTCCTACATACACATGTACTCACCGTTTTGTATTGCTATCCTTGTGGGGACCAGAGAATCGATTCCCATCCAAAATACTATTTTCCCTAACCCTAAATCCAAACCTAACATAACCCTAAAACTAACCCTAACCCTAACCCTAACCCTAAAACTAATCCTAACCCTAACTCTAACCTTAATCCTAACCCTAAATCCAAACCTAACATAACCCTAACCCCAAACCTCTTAACCCTAAAACTAATCCTAAACCTAACTCCTAACCCTAATCTTAACCCTTAACCTAACATAACTCTAACCTTAATCCTAACCCTAAAACTATACCTAACCCTGACTCCTAAACTTATCTCCTAACCCTAATTCCTAACCCTAACCTTAATTTGAACTCTAATTGTAACACTAACCCTAAACCTAACCCTTAAGACTAAAATAGCATTTTTCCTCGCGGGGACCGGCAAAATGTCCCACTTGTCACAATTGTCTGTGTTTGACTATCCTTTGTGAGAACTTTTGGTACCCACAAGGAGAGTTAAACAAAAAGACACACACAGACACACACACACACACACACACACACACACACACACACACACACACACACACACACACACACACACACACACACACACACACACACACACACACACACACACACACACACATTCCTTCTCTACTAGAACTACACTACTCTGTGACCACAATGCCCTTCTGAGACACGTTGGTGTATTGTGCTGACTTTGGGCTCGCTCAGCTCCGTCAGGCTGGGGACAGGTGGAGCACCAGAAAATAAGTTGACTGCAAATCGTCACAATTTCATCTTTCTGCCCCGCTGGCCCTGTGCTCGCTGACTCACCAGGTAGTTCATTTCAATCTGTCGTTGTCTCGCTTTTAGTTTGTTTCGTCGCAGTGCCAGTTGAGAAAGCTGCTATGACAGAGGGTACGTCAGTAAGGGGAACTTTTAACTTACATAGTACACTACTTTGGGACCAGGGCTCATGGGGTTCTGGTCAAAAAGTAGTGCACTATGTCAGAAATAGGGTGCAATTTGGGACATATCCAGAGCCTCTGTGACCGACCGTCTCTTGTCCACAAACACCCGATAACATTCCCCCAAGAAACATTTGTTAGTTCTACATAATACGTTTTGCATTCATTTTCTAATAATATGATAGAAATACTTATAAATTCATCAGTGATTTACTAAGCTGTATTTTTTAATATCTTGTCATTTGAATAAATAGGATGTTGTCTGGTTATTACACAGGTGAACAGCAAGGTGACTGATTGATGTTGTGTACATGGGCTGAGGAAGGATGTCGGGACTGTGAAACACATCCTACTGTGACTACTAATTATATACTTTTCACTAGACCACCTGTTAGGGAAGGGAGGACCACCTGTTAGACGAGGGAAGGTGTGATGCAGTTTCTCCACATGTTTCTCTCGCTCTCACTCTCTCGCTCACTCTCTCGCTCTTGCTCTCTCTCTCTCTTTTCTCCTTATTTTGCTATCTCTCAATTTCTCTCTCTTTCTTTTGAGGGGCAAAGTGTGTGTGTGTGTGTGTGTGTGTGTGTGTGTGTGTGTGTGTGTGTGTGTGTGTGTGTGTGTGTGTGTGTGTGTGTGTGTGTGTGTGTGTGTGTGTGTGTGTGTGTGTGTGTAATGCTATAGCTGCATTTACCTCCTCCAGGCAGCCTTCCAGGCAGTGAGTTGGGCTCAGTCTTCCAGGTTCCTGGTACCTAGCCTTCCAGGCAGTGAGTTGGGCTCAGTCTTCGAGGTTCCTGGTACCTAGCCTTCCAGGCAGTGAGTTGGGCTCAGTCTTCCAGGTTCCTGGTACCTAGCCTTACAGGCAGTGAGTTGGCCTCAGTCTTCGAGGTTCCTGGTACCTAGCCTTCCAGGCAGTGAGTTGGGCTCAGTCTTCCAGGTTCCTGGTACCTAGCCTTCCAGGCAGTGAGTTGGGCTCAGTCTTCCAGGTTCCTGGTACCTAGCCTTCCAGGCAGTGAGTTGGGCTCAGTCTTCCAGGTTCCTGGTACCTAGCCTTCCAGGCAGTGAGTTGGGCTCAGTCTTCCAGGTTCCTGGTACCTAGCCGGATGGAGATGGAGCTGGGGATGCGTTGTGCAGGTCAAGGGTTATATCCCAAATGGCACCCTATTCCCCTGCATAGTGCACTACTTTTTAACAGGGCCCATAGGGCTCTGGTCAGAAGTAGTGCACTTTATAGGGAATAGTGTATCATTTGGGACATAAAAGTGTTATTACAGGGAATGAGCCAGATGAACACCGTGGAAGACAGTGGAGCCTCATCCTCATCCCCGGCCCAGTGAGGCTGCGATAAACTCTCCTCTAGGGAACCGATTCTTCACTCTCTCTCTTCTGTTCTCATCCCCTCCACTCTGTGTTTCTTATTCTTTTTCTTTTTTTATTGAATATCCAAAATCCACAATATACGTGAAGTGAAGTCACTCAACAACTACATCATACCAGTCATCCAACAGACTCCCATTCAGAGTGACACACAGAAGCATCCAGGGTCAGCATCCAGCATCCAGGGTCAGCATCCAGGGTCAGCATCCAGGGTCAGCATCCAGGGTCAGCATCCAGCATCCAGGGTCAGCATCCAGGGTCAGCCTCCAGCATCCAGGGTCAGCATCCAGCATCCAGGGTCAGCATCCAGGGTCAGCATCCAGCATCCAGGGTCAGCATCCAGGGCACGTTGACATGAACCTCAACAGTTCGAGACCCCTCCCACAGCCCCCCCCCCCCCCCCACACACACACAAGGAGAAAATACAAATAAAAAATCCAATTAATTCCCTACCCCCAAGAACCCCCCAATGCACCATCAACCGAGAGAATGAATCCCCACCCCCAAGAACCCCCCAATGCACCAACAACCAAGAGAATGAACCTCCACTCCCAAGAACCCCCCAATGCAACAACAACCAAGACAATGAACCCCCACCCCCAAGAACCCCCAATGCATCAACAACCAAGAGAATGAACCCCCACCCCCAAGAACCCCCCAATGCACCAACAACCAAGAGAATGAACCCCCACCCCCAAGAATCCCCCAACGCACCAACAACCAAGAGAATGAACCCCCATCCCCAAGAACCCCCCAAAGCACAAACAACCAAGAGAATGAACCCCCATCCCCTATAACCCCCAATGCACCGACAACCAAGAACCCCCCAATACACCAACAACCAAGAGAATGAACCCCCACCCCCAAGAACCCCCCAATGCACCAACAACCAAGAGAATGAACCCCCACCCCCAAGAACCAGCCAATGCACCAACAACCAAGAGAATGAACCCCCACCCCCAAGAACTTCCCAATGCACCAACAACCAAGAGAATGAACCCCCACCCCCAAGAACCCCCCAATGCACCAACAACCAAGAAAATGAAACCCCACCCCTAACCCCCCCCCCCCCCCCCCACGCACCAACAACCAAGAGAATGAACCACCACCCCCAAGAACCCCCCAATGCACCAACAACCAAGAACCCCCCAATGCACCAACAACCAAGTGAATGAACCCCCACCCCCAAGAACCCCCCAATGCACCAACAACCAATAGAATGAACCACCATCCCCAAGAACCCCCCAATACACCAACAACCAAGAGAATGAACCCCCACCCCCAAGAACCCCCAATGCACCAACAACCAAGAGAATGAACCCCCACCCCCTATAAACCCCCAATGCACCAACAACCAAGAGAATGAACCCCCACCCCCAAGAACCCCCCAATGCACCAACAACCAAGAGAATGAACCCCCATCCCCAAGAACCCCCCAATACACCAACAACCAAGAGAATGAACCCCCACCCTCAAGAACCCCCCAATGCAACAACAACCAAGAACCCCCCAATACACCAACAACCAAGAGAATGAACCCCCACCCCCAAGAACCCCCCAATGCACCAACAACCAAGAACCCCCCAATACACCAACAACCAAGAGAATGAACCCCCACCCCCAAGAACCCCCCAATGCACCAACAACCAAGAGAATGAACCCCCATCCCCAAGAACCCCCCAATACACCAACAACCAAGAGAATGAACCCCCACCCCCTATAACCCCCCCAATGCACCAACAACCAAGAGAATGAACCCCCACCCCCAAGAACCCCCCAATGCACCAACAACCAAGAGAATGAACCCCCACCCCCAAGAACCCCCCAATGCACCAACAACCAAGAGAATGAACCCCCATATCCAAGAACCCCCCAATAGACCAACAACCAAGAGAATGAACCCCCACCCCCAAGAATCCCGCAATACACCAACAACCAAGAGAATGAACCCCCACCCCCAAGAACCCCCCAATGCACCAACAACCAAGAACCCCCCAATACACCAACAACCAAGAGAATGAACCCCCACCCCCTATAACCCCCAATACACCAACAACCAAGAACCCTCCAATACACCAACAACCAAGAGAATGAACCCCCACCCCCAAGAACCCCCCAATGCACCAACAACCAAGAACCCTCCAATACACCAACAACCAAGAGAATGAACCCCCACCCCCAAGAACCCCCCAATGCACCAACAACCAAGAGAATGAACCCCCACCCCCTATAACCCCCCAATACACCAACAACCAAGAGAAAAAATAACTAAAGAGAAAAAGACAAAAGAAAACAACAATGCAAAGAAATATATACAAAATGATAAATAAAAAAACAAAGGACATCAAGGACAACTAAAATCATAACAGCAATGCCAACTGTATATGTTTGTGTGTCTGGCACAATTACATGTGTGTGTGTGTTCTTGTATGTGTTTATTTGAATGAGAGTGTGTGTGTACATGCATGTGTACAAACACCTGCACGGCATCAGCCTCAGGCAAACTCACATTAAGGTGTATGTTTTATTTTGTCATTTTTTTGTTGAACTTCTATCTCCTGCACAGCAGTTCCACTCCCACTTGTCTCCAATTCCACATCCCAACCCTTAGCTTCCCTCAGCCCATCCCATCTATCTCTGCTGGCCACCCTCTTCGGGTTTTCTAAGCAACACATATCTTTCAACTATGCTGTGATGTTTAAGGTACAATTTCAATCGATCTGATCGAATAGAATCCACAGATTGTGAGTTGAAGATAAATACTTTTACTTAGAGTGTTAGTATATTAGTAATTGACTGTCCCGGTCTCTCCAGATCTCCTAACAGTACTATTTCTAGGGTCAATTGTAGATCAATGCTATGCATTTTCAGCCATTCCTGAACCTAAGACCAGAAACAGGCTACCTGAGGGCAATACCAAAATAAATGGTCTATTGACTCTGTATCCTCACAACAAAATCTGCAGAGCTTCGATGATTTTATGCCCCAAATATTCAACATTTTGTTGGTGGCAAGAATTCAATATAATAATTTTAGCTGAAATGCACAAAGTCTTGAATCTTGCATTGTTTTATATATCAACATGTAATCGGACATCAAAACTCTCCTACCAACTATTTTTCGTATGGCACAGTTGTCAACATTCTGTTCCTCAAATAAAACTGGTATACTTTCCTATTTATGCTATTTTTACTCCTCTGCAAGTTTTGATCTTGACAGACCAGTTCCCTACCTCCTCCTGCAGCCTCCTCCATTTTGGGCGTAATGCTGTAATCAATTGGTTGTACTCTTGGATTGAGCAGAAATTCCCATACAATTCTGCTAACTTCACGAAGGACATAACTCTATCATTCCAATTTACAATATAATTTAAGAACAAAATACCCTTTTCAAACATCTTTCCCATAAATACAGGTATTTTATCAACCAGCACATTTGAGTTCAGCCATAATATTTGTTGTAATATTTGTTCTATCTTTTCAGGGGGATGACATTGAAATTGTAGCCAGCTCTGCAAAGCCTGTTTGGAAAAAGAGAGATACTTTGAAAAAAGTATCATTTTCAATTCATCGAAAATGAGACATGGCAATCTGCACACAGGAAAACAGCTTTTCTGAGTAGTCGACTTGAGAACCATTTAGGATTGAAGTAAAACTTTTTAATAAGTGAAGCTTTTACAGAGAGGTTTAGTAGTGCTTTTATATTTAATCATCTCAACCCACCCAATTGTATATAGATAGGCACGCTTTATTTTGTCTGGTTTAGTGTCTAAGATAAAGCGAGATATATTTTGCTCATGATTTGAAAAATGAATCATTAGGAGTTGGCAATTTTTCCTTAAATAAATAAGTATTTACCTCCATGGTCGCAGGATCATGTCTATTTTTACAAGTTTTCTTTTCAAATTCATTGTGGAGAGCTTATTTATAAATATTGTGATATGAATACCAAGTATGTCTACTTTACCATCAGCCCATTTTATAGGTAAACTGCAGGGTAATGTAAAAGTTGTATTTTTTAAAGATCCAATACATAATATTGTACACTTATCATAATTAGGTTTTAGTCCAGAGAGTACATTAAAAGTCAGCTGCATCTTCAATGAGACATTGCAGGGATCTAGCTTGTGGACTTAATATAAAACTTGAGTCATCGGCATACATGGACACCTTTGTTTTTAATCCTTGGATTTCTAATCCTCTAATGTTGTTATTGAATCTGATTTTAATAGCTAGCATTTCGATGGCCATAACGAGGAGATATGGTGACAGCGGACACCCTTGTTTAACTCCTCTTGACAATTCAAAACACTCTGAGAAGTAGCCGTTATTTACTATTTTACAGCTGGGGTTGCTATACATTTTTTTTAACCCATTTTATAAGAGAATCACAGAAGATTGTAAAAACCCAT
>NC_074682.1:54872898-54906286 GCF_029448725.1 Salvelinus fontinalis
GTCTTGCAGGAAATCACGCAAAGAACGAGCAACATGGCTGGTGGCATTGTCATGCTGGAGGGTCATGTCAGGATGAGCCTGCAGGAAAGGTACCAGATGAGGGAGGAGGATGTCTTCCCTGTAACGCACAGCGTTGAGATTGCCTGCAATGACAACAAGCTCAGTCCAATGATGCTGTGACACACCGCCCCAGACCATGATGGACCCTCTACCTCCAAATCGATCCCGCTTCAGAGTACAGGCCTCGGTGTAACGCTCATTCCTTCGACGATAAATGTGAATTCGATCATCTAGTGGCCAAAATCTAAATTGTACCTAGGCTGGATTAGTACATTTATGGCCCTTCTCTTGCATTTCAAAGATGATGGTACAAAAAAAATACAAAAGAACAATTGCTTTTTACTTTGTATTATCTATTACCAGGTGGATTGTGTTATATTCTACTACATTCCTGTCACATTTCCATAAATGTCAAAGTGTGTCCTTTCAAATGGTACCAAGAACATGCATATCCTTGCTTCAGGGCCTGAGCTACAGGCAGTTAGATTTGGGTAAGTCATTTTAGGCGAAAATTGAAAGAAAGGGGCCAATCCATAGGAGGTTTTAATAGTTATATATGCATCTCAAAATGGCACCCTATTCCCTTTATATTGCACGAATTTTGACCAGGGTCAACCCATTACAATGAAGGTCTGTGAAATTATTTGGATATATTTTACATTTTAGTCATTTAGCAGACGCTCTTATCCAGAGCGACTTACAGTAGAGTGCATACATTTTATTGCATTTTACATACTGAGACAAGGATATCCCTACCGGCCAAACCCTCCCTAACCCGGACGACGCTATGCCAACTGTGCGTCGCCCCACGGACCTCCCGGTTGCGGCCAGCTGCGACAGAGCCTGGGCGCGAACCCAGCCCAGCCTGGGCACGAACCCAGAGACTCTGGTGGCGCAGCTAGCACTGCGATGCCCTAGACCACTGCGCCACCCGGGAGACTAGGATTATTACGAATTATCTTTGAAAGACAGGGTCCTAAATAATGTACATTTCTGTTTTTGCTGAGTTTATATATACAGTTGAAGTCGGAAGTCTACATACACCTTAGCAAAATACATTTACACTCAGTTTCTCACAATTCCTGACATTTAATCCTAGTAAAAATTCCCTGTTTTAGGTCAGTTAGGATCACCACTTCATTTTAGGAATGTTAAATGTCAGAATAATAGTAGAGAGAATGATTTATTTAAGCTTTCATTTCTTTCATCACATTGCCAGTGGGTCAGAAGTTTACATACACTCAATTAGTATTTGGTAGCATTGCCTTTAAATTGTTTAACTTCGGTCAAACGTTTCAGGTAGCCTTCCACAAGCTTCCCACAATAAATTGGGTGTATGTTGGACCATTCCTCCTGACAGAGCTGGTGTAACTGAATCAGGTTTGTAGGCCTCCTTGCTCGCACACACTTTTTCAGTTCTGCCCACACATTTTCTATAGGAATGAGGTCAGGGCTTTGTGATGGCCCCTCCAAAACCTTGACACTGATGTCCTTAAGCCATTTTGCCACAACTTTGGAAGTATGCTTGGGGTCATTGTCCACTTGGAAGACCCGTTTACAACCAAGCTTTAACTTCCTGACTCATGTCTTGAGATGTTGCTTCAATATATCCACATCATTTTCCTTCATCAATATGCCATCTATTTTGTGAAGTGCACCAACCCCTCCTGCAGAAAAGCACCCAACAACATGATGCTGCCACCCCCGTGCTTCGCGGTTGGGATGGTGTTCTTCGGTTTGCAAGCATCCGCCTTTTTCCTCCAAACTTAATAATGGTCATTATGGCTAAACAGTTCAATTTTTGTTTCATCAGACCAGAGGACATTTCTCCAAAAAGTACAATCTTTGTCCCCATGTGCAGTTGCAAACCATAGTTTGGCTTTTTTATGGCGGTTTTGGAGCAGTGGCTTCTTCCTTGCTGAGCGGCCTTTCAGCTTATGTCGATATGGGACTCGTTTTACTATGGATATAGATACTTTTGTAACGGCTTCCTCCAGCATCTTCACAAGGTCCTTTGCTCTTGTTCTGGGATTGATTTTCACTTTTCGCACCAAAGTACGTTCATCTCCAGGAGACAGAACGCATGTCCTTCCTCAGAGGAATGACAGCTGCGTGGTCCCATGGTGTTTATACTAGCATACTAATGTTTGTACAAATCAACGTGGTACCTTCAAGCGTTTGGAAATTGTTCACAGGGATGAACCAGACTTGTGGAGGTCTACAACTTGTGGAGGTCTTGGCTGATTTCTTTTGATGATGTCAAGCAAAGAGGCACTGAGTTGGAAGGTAGGCCTTGAAATGCATCCACAGGTACACCTCCAATTTACTCAAATTATGTAAATTAGCCTAACAGAAGCTTCGAAAGCCATGACATCAACTTCCGGAATTTTCCAACCTCTTTAAAGGCACAGTCAACTTAGTGTATGTAAACTTCTGACCCACTGGAATTGTGATACAGTTAATTATTAGTGAAATAATTTGTCTGTGAACAATTGTTGGAAAAATTACTTGGTTTATGCACAAAGTAGATGTCCTAAATGACTTGTGGAGTGGTTGAAAAACAAGTTTTAATGACTCCAACCTAAGTGTATGTAAACTTACGACTTCAACTGTGAATACACTACAGTTAAAAAGTTTGGGGTCACTTAGAAATGTCCTTGTTTTCCATGAAAACATACATGAAATGAGTTGCAAATATAGGAAATATAGTTAAGACGTTGACAAGATTATAAATTAAGATTTTTTATTGAAATAATAATTGTGTCCTTCAAACTTTGCTTTCGTCAAAGAATCCAACATTTGCAGCAATTACAGCCTTGCAAACCTTTGGCATTCTCGTTGTCAATTTGTTGAGGTCATTTGAAGAGATTTCACCCCATGCTTTCTGAAGCACCTCCCACAAGTTGGATTGTCTTGATGGGCACTTCTTACTTACTATACAGTCATGCTGCTCCCACAACAGCTCAATAGGGTTGAGATCCGGTGACTGTGCTGGCCACTCCATTATAGACAGAATACCAGCTGACTGCTTCTTCCCTAAATAGTTCTTGCATAGTTTGGAGCTGTGCTTTGGTTCATTGTCCTGCTGTAGGAGGAAATTGCTTCCAAGTACGCACCGTCCACAGGGTATGGCATGGCGTTGCAAAATGGAGTGATAGCCTTCCTTCTTCAAGATCCCTTTTACCCTGTACAAATCTCCCACTTTACCACCACCAAAGCACCCCCAGACCATTACATTGCCTCAACCATTTTTGACAGATGGCGTCAAGCACTCATCCAGTATCTTTTCATTTTTTCTGCATCTCACAAATGTTCTTCTTTGTGATCCGAACACCTCAAACTTAGATTTGTCTGTCCATAACACTTTTTTCCAATCTTCCTCTGTCCAGTCTCTGTGTTCTTTTGCCAATCTTAATATTTTCTTTTTATTGGCCAGTCTGAGATATGGCTTTTTCTTCGCAACTCTGACTAGAAGGCCAGCATCCCGAAGTCACATCTTCACTGTTGACATTAAGACTGGTGTACTACTTAATAAAGCTGCCAGTTGAGGACTTGTGTACTCTAATGTACTTAACCTCTTGCTCAGTTGTGCACCGTGGCCTCCCACCCCTCTATCTATTCTGGTTAGAGACAGTTTTATTCTGTGAAGGGAGCAGTACACAGCGTTGTACCAGATCTTCATTCATACTTGCCAATTTCTCGCACGGAATAGGCATCATTTCTCAGAACAAGAATAGACTGACGAGTTTCAGAAGAAAGGTCTTTGTTTCTGGTCATTTTTAGACTGTAATTAAACCCACAAATGCAGATAAAAAATAAAAATAAATGTTTTTATTTCACCATTATTTAACCAGGTAGGTCAGTTGAGAACAAGTTCTCATTTACAACTGCAACCTGGCCAAGATAAAGCAAAGCAGTGCTACAAAAACAACAACACAGAGTTACACATGGGATAAACAAACGTACAGTCACTAACACAATAGAAAAATCAAAATACAGTGTGTGCAAATGTAGTAAGATTAGGGAGGTAAGGCAATAAATAGGCCATGGTGGTGAAATAATTACAATTTAGCATTAACACTGGAGGGTTAGACCTGCAGATGCTGAAGTGAAGTAGAGATACTGGGGTGCAAAAGAGCAAAAAAAATAACAATATGGGAAGGTAGTTGGGTGGGATATTTACAGATGGGCTGTGTACAGGTGCAGTGATCGGTAAACTACTCTGACAGCTAATGCTTAAAGTTAGTGAGGGAGATATGAGTCTCCAGCTTCAGTGAATTTTGCAATTCGTTCCAGTCATTGGCAGCAGAGAACTGTTATGAAAGGCATACAAAGGAGGTGTTGGCTTTGGGGATGACCAGTGAAATATACCTGCTGGAGCGCATGCTACGGGTGGGTGTTGCTCTGGTGACCAGTGAGCTGAGATAAGGCGGGGCTTTACCTAGCAAAGACGTATAGATGACCTGGAGTCAGTGGGTTTTGCGACGAATATGTAGGGAGGGCCAGCCAACGAGAGCATACAGGTTGCAGTGGTAGGTAGTATATGGGGCTTTGGTGACAAAACAGATGGCACTGTGATAGACTACATCCAATTTGCTGAGTAGAGTGTTGGAGGCTAGTTTGTAAATGACATCGCCAAAGTCAAGGATCGGTAGGATAGCCAGTTTTACGAGGGTATGTTTGGCAGCATGAGTGAAGGTGGCATTGTTGCGAAATAGGAAGCCGATTCTAGATTTAATTTTGGATAAGAGATGATTAATGTGAGTCTGGAAAGAGAGTTTACAGTCTAACCAGACACCTAGTTTTTTGTAGTTGTCCACATATTCTAAGTCAGAACCGTCCGTGATGCTAGTCGGGCAGGCGGGTGCGTGCAGCGATTGGTTGAAGAGCATGCATTTAGTTTTACTAGCATTTAAGAGCAGTTGGAGGCCACGGAAGGAGTGTTGTATGGCATTGAAGCTCGTTTGGAGGTTTGTTAACACAGTGTCCAAAGAAGGGCCAGATGTATACAGAATGGTGTCGTCTGCGTAGAAGTGGATCAGAGAAACACCAGCAGCAAGAGTGCCATCATTGATATATACAGACAAAAGAGTCGGCCCAAGAAATGAACTCTGTGGCACCCCCAAAGAGACTGCCAGAGGTCCGGACAACAGGCCCTCCGATTTGACACACTGAACTCTGTCTGGGAAGTAGTTGGTGAACCAGGCGAGGCAGTCATTTGGGAAACCAAGGCTATCGAGTCTGCCGAATGCGTTAATTCACAGTCGAAAGCTGTGGCCAGGTCGATGAAGACGGCTGCACAGTACTGTCTTTTATCGATGGCGGTTATGATATCTTTAGGACCTTGAGTGTGGCTGAGGTGCACCCGTGACCAGCTCGGAAACCAGATTGCATAGCAGAGAAGGTACGGTGGGTTTCGAAATGGTCGGTGATCTGTTTGTCAACAATGCTTTTGAAGACGTTAGAAGGGCAGGGCAGGATGGATTTAGGTCTGTAACAGTTTGGGTCTAGAGTGTCTTCCCCATTTGAAGAGGGGGATGACCGCAGCAGCTTTCCAATCTTTTGGGATCTCAGACATTACAAAAGATAGGTTGAACAGGCTGGTCATAGGGGTTGCAACATTTGCGGGAGATAATTTTAGAAAGAGAGGGTCCAGATGGTCAAGTCCTGCTGATTTGTAGGGGTCCGGATTTTTCAGAACATCACCTATCTGGATTTGGGTGAAGGAGAAGCGGGGGGGGGGGGGGGAGCTTGGGCAAGTTGCTACGGGGGGTGCAGAGCTGTTGGCCGGGGTAGGGGTAGCCAGGTGGAAAGCATGGCTAGCCGTAGAAAAATGCTTATTGAAATTCTCGATTATCGTAGATTTATCGGTGGTGACAGTGTTTCCTATCCTCAGTGCAGTGGGCAGCTGGGAGGAGGTGCTCTTATTCTCCATGGACTTTACAGTGTCCCAAAACCTTTTGGAATTAGTGCTACAGGATGCCAATTTCTGTTTGAAAAAGCTAGCCTTAGCTTTCCTTACTGACTGTGTTTAGTGGTTCCTGACTACCCTGAAAAGTTGCATATCACGGGGACTATTCGATTCTAAAGCGGTAGGCAACAGGATGTTTTTGTGCTGGTCAAGGGCAGTCAAGTCTGGAGTGAACCAAGGGCTATATCTGTTCTTAGTTCTACATTTTTTGAATGGGGCATACTTATTTAAGATGGTGGGGAAAGCACTTTTAAAGAACAAGGCCTCCTCTACTGGTGGGATGAGGTCAATATCCTTCCAGGATACCCGGGCCAGGTCGATTAGAAAGGCCTGGAGCATTTGACAGTGATGAGGGGTGGCCGTTTGACCGTGGACCCATTTCCGGACACAGGCAATTAGGCATTGATTGCTGAGATCCTGGTTTAAGACAGCAGAGGTGTATTTAGAGGGCAAGTTGGTCAGGATGATATCTAAGAGGGTGCCCATGTTTACAGATTTAGGTTTGTACCTGGTAGGTTCCTTGACAATTTGTGTGAGATTGAGGACATCTAGCTTAGATTGTAGGACGGCCGGGGTGTTAAGCATATCCCAGTTTAGGTCACCTAACAGGTCACCTGAAAACAGATGGGGGGCAATCAATTCACATATGGTGTTCAGGGCACAGCTGGGGGCTGAGGGGGGTCTATAACAAGCGACAACAGTGAGAGACTTATTTATGGAAAGGTGGATTTTTAAAAGTAGAATCTCAAACTGAGATTGGATAGTTTGACAGAACTTTGCAGGCTGTCTCTGCAGTAGATTGCAACTCCGCCCCCTTTGGTAGTTCTATCTTGACAGGAAATTTTGTAGTTGGGGATGGGAATTTCAGCGTTTTTGGTGGCCTTCCTAAGCCAGGATTCAGATACGGCTAGGATATCAGGGTTGGCAGAGTGTGCTAAAGCAGTGACTAAAACAAACTTAGGGAGGAGGCTTCTGATGTTAACATGCATGAAACCAAGGCTTTTACAAATGTCAACAAATGAGAGCACCTGGGTAATAGGTGTAGTACTGGGGGCTACAGGGCCTGGGATAACCTTTACATCACCAGAGGAACAGAGGAGGAGTAGGATAAGGGTACCTCTAAAGGCTATAACAACTGGTCGTCTAGCGCGTTCGAAACAGAGAGTAAAAGGAGCAGATTTCTTGGTGTAGTAGAATAGAGTCAGGGCAAAATGTACAGACAAGGGTATGGTAGGATGTGAGTACAGTGGATGTAAACCTAGGCATTGAGTGATGATGAGAGAGGTTGCATCTCTGGAGGCACCATGTAAGCCAGGTGAGGTTTCTGCATATGTGGGGGATTGGACAAAAGAGCTATTTGTGGCATGTTGAGCGGGAATGGGGGCTCTACAGTGAAATAAAACAGTAAGAACTAACCGAAACAGCACTAGACAAGGCATATTGAATTTACAGAGAGGCATAAAGCAATCACAGGTGTTGATCGGGAGAGCTAAGACAACAACGGGTAAATGGCGATGAATATGCAGAGAGGGTCAGTTAGGTCAGGCCTGAGTTCGAGGCTGGGGCCGACAGATAAACACAATGAGGTACTGTGTTAGTGAACAGTCCAGCAGGCATCAGCCGTGTAGCCGAGTGATCATAGGGTACAATGAGCAGCAATAGGTGAGTCAGGGAGCCGTTCGGTAGTTGCTACTACGCTAGGCGAGCGGGAGGCACAGCGTTCAGAAAGCTAGCGGACCGGGGATAGCAGATGGGTCTTTGGCAACATCGCAAAGGAAAAGCCTGTTGAAACCATATCGGATAATTTAGTCGGCAGACCAGTTGTGATGGATCAGCGGGGCTCCGTGTCGACAATAAAGGGTCCAGGCCAATTGGCAAATAGGTATTGTAGCCCAAGAATTAGCTGGTATAATTCGTCGGCCAGCTGGGATATGGGCCTAGCTTGAAGCTAGCTCAAGGCTAACTTGGCGCTTGCTTCGGGACAGAGGCGTTAGCCAACAATAGCCACTCGGTTGCAGCTAGCTAGCTGCGATGATCCGGTGTAATGGTCCAGAGCTCGCGTCAGGAATCCGGTGATGTGGTAGAGAAAAGCAGTCCAATATGCTCTGGGTTGATGTCTCGCTGTGCAGACTGGCAGGTAGTGTTCGAGCTAAAGCTGGCTGGTGTCCGAGCTAAAGGTGAGACCGCTAGAAGTGACTAACAATGACTAATAGCTAGTTATCTGGCTAGCCTCTGATGGAGGTTCCAGTTATAAGGTATAAAAATAAAATAAAATAGCAGATCTCTACCGCATTGGGTGAGGCGGGTTGCAGGAAAGTATAATTAGTTCGTAGATGGAAAGTGAGATGGAAAGTAAATACGAAACTGAAAAACAGACTATTTACACGGGACAAACAGATGTCCGACTGCTACGCCATCTTGGATTCGTGATGCTCCAAATACTCATCTGGTCTAAAGAAGGCCAGTTTTATTGCTTCTTCAATCAGCACAAAGGTTTTCAGCTGTGCTAACAAAATTTTAAAAGGGTTTTCTAATGATCAATTTGCCTTTTAAAATTATACATTTGGATTAGCTAACACAAAGTGCCATTGGAACACAGGAGTGAGGATTGCTGATAATGGGCCTCTGTACGTCTATGTAGATATTCCATAAAAATTCATCAGTTTCCAGCTATAATATTCATTTACAACATTAACAATGTCTACACTGTATTTCTGATCGATTTAATGTTATTTTAATGGGGGGGAAAATTAGCTTTTCTTTCAAAAACAAGAACATTTCTAAGTGACCCCAAAGTTTTGAAAGGTAGTGTGTGTGTGTGTATATATATACACATAAACGAATTGGTGAGAACAGTCTGCAGCACCCGGCCTCACTCTACTAGAATATTAAGTCAAATGTTTACTGCTTTCTGGTGATTATGTCACCAACCAAGGAGGGCCTACAGCAGCACCTAGATCTTCTGCACAGATTCTGCCAGACTTGGGCCCGGACAGTAAATCTCAGTACGACCAAAAAAATTGTGTTCCAGAAAAAGGTCCAGTCGCCAGGACCACAAATACAAATTCCATCGAGACACCGTTGCTCTAGAGCACACAAAAAACTATACATACCTTGGCCTAAACATCAGCGCCACAGGTAACTTCCACAGAGCTAGGAACGATCTGAGAGACATGGCAAGGAACATAAAATTCGACATACCTATTAGGATCTGGCTAAAAATACTTGAATCAGTTATAGAATCCATTGCCCTTTATGGTTGTGAGGTCTGGGGTCCTTTAACCAACCAATATTTCACAAAATGGGACAGAAACCAAATTGAGACTCTGATTGCAGAATTCTGCAAAAACATCCTCAACGTAAAAAATAATGCATGCAGAGCAGAATTAGGCCGATACCCGCTGATTATCAAAATCCAGAAAAGAGCCGTTAAATTCTACAACCATCCTAAAATGATGCAATTCCCAGACCTTCCATAAAAAAGCCACCAGCTGGTCCTTCCATAACAAAGCCACCAACAGACCCCACAGAGCCCCAGGATAGCAACACAATTAGACCCAACCAAATCATGAGAAAACAAAAAAGAATTACTTGACACATTGAAAAGAATTAACAAAATAACAGAGCAAACTAGAATGCTATCTGGCCATAAACAGAGAGTACACAGTGGCAGAATACCTGACCACTGTGACTGACTCAAAACTATGTACAGACTCAGGTGAGGGTGGAGGAGGAGGAGGAGAAGGGGGTTGTGGAGGTGAAGGAGGTGGAGGAGGAGGAGGGGAGGTGGAGAAGGGTGTGGAGGAGGTGGAGGAGAAGGGGGTGGTGGAGGAGGTGAGAGTGAAGGGGTGAAGGAGGGGGTGGAGGTGGACGTGGAGGGGAGGTGGTGGTGGAGGTGAAGGAAGAGGAGAGGTGGGAGTGGAGAAGGAGGTGGGAGTGGAGTAGGAGGAGGGATGGAAGGGGAGGAGGGGGTGGATGAGGAGGTGGAGGTGAAGTAAGAGGTGGAGGTGAAGGAGGAGGGGTGGAGAAGGAGGGGGTGGAGGAGGCGGAGGAGCTGGAGTTGGAGGTGGAGGTGAAGGAAGAGGAGGGGTGGAGGAGGAGGAGGTGGGAGTGGGAGTGGAGGAGGTGGGGTGGAGGTGGAGGAGCAGGTGGAGGAGGTGAAGGAGAAGGGGGTGGAGGAGGAGGAGCGGGGTTAGTCTCTTTTTCCACAGACCTGCCTGGCTTCAAACTGTCGGTGATTTCTTTCAACTACTTTGAGCATTTGACTCAAAGTCTAACTGGATTGCATGGGCAGGTTTTGCACTTTTAGGAATTTTCCAATTGTTTTATTGTGACAAGCAAGCTCAATCAAGCTCAATCAAGCTCAAGCAAGCTCAAGCAAGCTCAATCAAGCTCAGTTGATATATTTTGAATGAAAACAAGTACTATTTTAACCCAGGTCTGCCGTCCACAGGCCACTGACTGCAGTGTCTCCCCCTCCTCTCCTGCTATCCTGCTTGTGGAGGGACAGGGGCTAATTTTAATCAGCTCGTGTTTTCAGACATATTTGGACAGGCTGGGTGGCTGGTGGCTGCTCTGTGCTATCAGCTGTCTGTGGATCAGGTTACTGCAGTCGGAAATGAGGCGTACAAATACATGGAGGTGACTGGCTTACTGAGACAGGGGACATCAGCAGGGAAAACATTGCTTTAGGAGGGAGGGAAGTGTGAAAAGGAGATCCAGTGCCAGGGACCAGAAAACAGGGAAATCAGAAAATTGTGTCATCCAATAAATATGAATAATAATATAGAACATGGTGGGACATGGTGGGTCTTGTGACTGCAGTATTACCGCTATAGGATTGCTATAGGATCAAAAGCCGCTATCCCTTACGAACAGGTGATCAGTGACGGGGAAGCTACTCTAAAAAAATAGTTTACCAAACTACCGTTTACTTCACAATGGAAGAAGTTAAGCGACACTAAAGATAGTACTTTATGTAAAATATAGTTTACTTAACTAAAGTTACTTTGGAAAAATTGTTCTACTACATCCAAAGTATTTCAAGAAAAAGAATCATATGAAAATCTCAAATGTCACAGAATAGAAATTCCAAGAACATGTTACTTTGGGGTCAGATGTTTAATTTAGTGTATTCAACACAATAACAAAGTGAAATTTATCGGCAGCTGTGATGTTGCTTAAGAAAGGAAATTATTGACTACTTCACGCATTTTTTTTTTGTGCCAATAAAAGTAGTGTGTAGTTCCTGTAGTTAGCTACACCGCCACATGGTAAAACAGTAGTGTGTAGTTCCTGTAGTTAGTGTTAATAAAACGTTTACTGTTGACAGGAGAACAAGAGGAGACAATAGGACGAGGTGGATAATTTTATAATAAGGCCGTTTAATTACATGTAAAGATATCTTAGTAAAATCTTGCAGCAAGGCTCTTCCAGTCTGACTCCTAGTGAATCGTCCGGGAAAGAGGCAGTTTCCAGAAATGTTCAGTACTATATAGACAACAAGCAAAGTAGGTAGATCTGCGAGTCCGGCCTTCCGGTTGGTCGATCTGGGTCTTGGGTAGTCCTGATCAGGCCTGGTGTCCACGTTCCATTGGTTCCTGAGAGTTCTTTGTCCTGAGGTCCAACCATGGGTTGGGTGTGTCTGTGGTTATTATGGGGGAGGGGAATTATGTGTGTCTATAGTTGGTGTCTTAAGTCCAGCATATATCCAAGAGAAATGAGGAGTATGTGTGTTTTTGTATAATATATGGCTTATGTTGAAGTGTAGTTATTGCTAGTTTCCAGTCTCTATTTCAATTTCTTACATTAGCTACACTGCCACATGGTAAAACAGTAGCGTGTAGTTCCTGTAGTTAGCTACACCGCCACATGGTAAAACAGTAGCGTGTAGTTAGTGTAGTTAGCTACACTGCCACATGGTAAAACAGTAGCGTGTAGTACCTGTAATTAGCTACACTGCCACATGGTAAAACAGTAGTGTGTATGTAACTGTATTACTTTCGTCCGTCCCCTCGCCCCGCCCCGGCCTCGAACCAGGGACCCTCTGCACACATCAACAACTGACACCCACGAAGCATTGAAGCATCATTACCCATTGCTCCACAAAAGCCTCTGCAAGGGGAACTACTGCAGGTCTCAGAGCGAGTGACGTCACCGATTGAAACGCTATTAGCGCGCACCACCGCTAACTAGCTAGCCATTTCACATCGGTTACATATAGTTCCTGTAGTCGGCTACACCGCTACATGGTGAAACCGTAGCATGTATTTTCTGTAGTTAGCTACACCGCTACATGGTAAAACAGTAGCGTGTAGTTCCTGTAGTTAGCTACACCGCTACATGCCAAAAAAAGTAATTAACTACTGAACACAATACCTAGATGTGTAAAAATGCAGTTACATTACTAGTTGAAATACATGTACTGTAGTTCACCACTCACCAACACTGCAGGTGATGTAACTACTATACTATCATCAGCCATGTAAAAGCAGCAAACATACTGTATATGTACAGACCGACACCGGAGATGAGAAGCAGGGACGGGGAGTCAACATTTAATAAGGAACAGACATGAAACAAGACACGCACAGCGTCGGCACACTGGCAACACAACGACATTCGACAAATCAATGCAGCAGCAGGGAACAGAGATGGGGAACTGGCAAATATAGGGGAGGTAATAAACAGGTGATTGAGTCCAGGTGAGTACATTAATCGCTGATGCGCATGACGGGGGGAAGGCAGGTGTGCGTAATGCTGGGGGCCTGGCGCCTTCGAGCGCAAGGGAGGGAGAGCGGTAGCAGGCGTAACAGTATATTCAAGTTCCTGAGTGCAGGGCCGGCGCTAGCCATTTGGGGGCCCTAAGCAAGATTTGGTTGGGGGGGCCTCCACCTTACGGCAAAACATTTAAGTTGCCCACCTCCTGATGGTGGAAAAAAAAAATTGTTTTAAAGATCACTTCCTGCAATTCTACACTTTTCTACACAGGTGCCCTGCGAGCCCGGTCGATATTCGGTCATGATTACTACAAGTTTAGATAGCTGACTAGACTAACTACCAATCTAAAAAGTGTTAGCTGACATGGCTAATTGAGTGACTATCAGTGTTTGACATGAGGTTTCCATTGATCAAGGTTAATTTGAGAAAAGCAATGTTGCAACAAAAAAAAATCTTGCAACTTGTGCAATAGAAACGGCAGATATAGGAGAAATGTTCTAAAAATGTACACCAATTTGTATCCATTCGACAGGGGGGTGGTTTTTATTTTGTGAAACTAGATTTATTGCAATAAATGATGATTGAATTGGCGTTTTTTTAATAGGTACATGGGTCCATTGGACTGTCACCGAAGTCGGTCGAAGTTGGTCCCTCTCCTTGTTCGGGTGGTCGACGTCACCGGTCTTTTAGCCATCGCCGCTCCACCTTTCATTTTCCATTTGTTTTGTCTTGTTTTCCCGCACACCTGGTTCACATTTCCCTCATCAGACATAATGTATATTACCCTCTGTTTCCCCCATGTCTGTGTGTGGAATTGTTCTTTGTGTAGGGTGTTACGCTACAGGCTGGCTTGCGCTAGGTTTGTTTCAAACCTAGGTTTGTTTGTTTTGTTTAATACGGTTCATGTTACCGTGGTTGTGCTTTGTGCTGCCTCACCTGTGCCTTTGGGCCAGGGTGTATATTAAAGTTCTCCTGTTATCACCCATCTCTGCTCTCCTGCGCCTGACTTCCCGGCAAGCAGTCACTCACCCCGTTACAGCGACGTGTCATCTCCTAACTATGAAGGTCCACCCCACATTTAATGATAAATTCCTGCTGTAAAAATAAAACATTTGAACTGTAAAAAACATTTTTCTTTGCAGAACAGCGATTGTCCTGACTTTCAAGAATTCCTGAATTGCTTCGCCTTGCATTTCTGATTGGCTGTATGCATGTTTCACCATCCAATTATTACAGATCTACAGGAGTGCAAGTATCACCGAAGTATCACCAACGTGGCGATACGTTGGCACCTGAGAATTATTAGAATACGGCAAATATTAGTCAGTTATTGCATTCAAGCCATGCTGGCTTTCGCTGCCTACCTGAGACATGAAAGAGATAGGTGGGAGGGCGAACAGGCTGTGGTCAATTTATTAATGCACAATTTGCCTAAATGGATAATGGAAACACTTTAACCACTTAATTTTTATTAGTCACTGTGGGTTTTTGCTAAAATGTTAAATTTTTTCTGTGTGATGTTATTAACATCCAGCTGCTTTTATCAACACAAGGTAGTTAAATGGAAACACACTGCAGCAGACAATTTATTTGCATCTATTTTCTTGCAAACTTTCTAAATGTCCGAAAAACATTCTCTGGTATTATGTATTTTATTAGGATCCACATTAGCTGTTGCGAACGCAGCTACTCTTCCTGTGTTCCACGCAAAACATGAAACGTGACATAAAATAAGAACATTAATAGACAGCTCAAGAACAGAACTACTACGTTTAAAAAAACGGAACACGATATCCAGGTCCAATAGGTGAGAGGCGTTGTGCCGTGAGGTGTTGCTTCATCTGTTTTTTCAAAACCAGGTTTGTTTTTCATTTGAGCAATATGAGATGGAAAAGAGTTCCGTGCAATAATGGCTCTATATAATACAGTATGCTTTTTTTTATTTTGTTCTGAATTTGGGGACTGTGAAAAGACCCCTGGGCAGGTTCATGGAAACTGCTACTGACTGACATAGCAAGAGAAAAACTGCTGATGAACAACCACATGTCTAAATTGCACCTTGTCTATTCTACTATTCTTACTCTCAATAGTATGTTGAGAACCCGACTGGGTTCCTTAAAAAAAAACGATTGGTGTGGCCGCGGGCTGTAGCGGCCGGGGGCTGTAGCGGCGGGGGGTTGTAGCGGCCGGGGGCTGTAGCGGCCGCGGGCTGTAGCGGCCGCGGGCTGTAGCGGCCGGGGGCTGTAGCGGCCGGGGGCTGTAGCAGCCGTGGGCCCCAAGCAACCGCTTATGCTGCTTATGCCTGGAAGGGGCCCCGAGTGTGTGTCTCTGACAAATATACAACGGCTATATTGTACAGTATGAGGTAAGACACTGTATGGGCCTGGAGGCCTGGGGGAGTGATGAAGCCACTATGTGTTGTGTCAACACCAGGTTGGTATGCAAATATTGTTTACATTCAAGGGGTTGTACAGTTAAACAGCTGTTCTTGAAATAATCATGTATTCCAACCAGATGAACTGTCCTCTCTGCATAATCAGAACATGATTATATACATTCTGGTGCAGAAGATCTCTGAGCTTGCTAAAGAGTTTTGTGATTGATAGGAGTGTAAAGAATGTATCTCAGTTTATTTGGGTCTGAATTCTGTATTTGTTAAAATCCCTTTCCTCACCTTGTCGCCTTGAAACCAAAAACAGACAGAATGTTGGGCAGAAAGGACTCTGTTGGGACACTGTAGAGGGAACAACGGTCCCCTAGAGCTAGTGTTTGTGACTGAGGTTGGTACACTGTATTCCATTTTCTAACCATAAACAAATGGAAGATCCGCCTGAGGAGTCTCACCTTCAGGAAAGCCTGTTTTGGATTAATCAGATTGACTGTCTGGTTTCCACCAGATGGGACAGAAGCGTCTTGTTTCGGTGTAATAATAAATAGAACTATTATATTATATATAATATGATAAATAGGCTGTCACCCCCATGACATAAAAAATTACAAAATGCAGCATAGCAAAACATAACATAGCATAACATAATGTAACGTAGCATAGCATAACATACCGCAGCGTAGCACAATAAAACATAACATATCATAACATAACATAGTGTAATGTAACATAGCATAACATAACTTAGCACAGCATAGCATAATGTAACGTAGCATAGTATAGCATAAGGTATCATAGCATAACATAACATAACTAGCACAACATAACGTAGCATAACATAATGTAGCATAACATAGCATAACGTAAGATAATGTAATGACCTGACTAGATCATAAAAGAACAACTGTCCAGACAGAGGATTGAGTTTACGAATGGACGGTTTATTAAACCAACTTTACACAGGCTACTGTTTGGCCGTAGCCCACGCCAAATAAATGAAAGATAACCCACAAGCCAATCGTGACCTTCTCTTGTGAAACCCAGACGTAAGAGAGAGAACAAAGGCAAAACCTGGTCTTAACTTCCAATGCTCCATCCCCCTGCCCAACCCCCCTCCACGCCACTCCGCCAACCGCCAGGATGCCCGGCATCAGAACATTCCAGGCATTCCCGTGATTGGCAGATAGCAGGTTGATTGACATGTCGGACCCCGCGAACACAACCACCTACTAGCCTAACACATAACACACAGCTGTCTGTGCGGGTCGCTACAATAACATAACATAGCGTAATGTAACCTAGCATAAACAAACATATAGCATTTTTTGCGTGTCAAAAAAGAAAAACATCAAATAACATATTGTGATGAGTCAAATAAGCTTGTTGACTAATCAGGACATGACTGTGACTGCATAGTACATAATAATTGAACACGTTTATTCATGTTTTACTCAGCTATTACACATTGATTACACTATCAATCGTATTTCATATGTCCCAGCGATTCACTGATACATATGCTATAATGCTAATAAAGTTTTGTGTCGTGCACCTGCTGCTGCCGCATGAGCAAGAAACACACTTCCCCAAGCTCTGGGACAGTGCTGGTCAGAAACACACTTCCCCAAGCTTTGGGACAGTTCTGGTCAGAAACACACTTCCCCGAGCTCTGGGACAGTGCTGGTCAGAAACACACTTCCCCAAGCTTTGGGACAGTTCTGGTCAGAAACACACTTCCCCGAGCTCTGGGACAGTGCTGGTCAGAAACACAGGTGTCATCATCTGTTCCAGTCGCTATAGTTAGCTAACTATCTAGCTAGGTGTCATCATCTGTTCCAGTCGCTATAGTTAGCTAACTATCTAGCTAGGTGTCATCATCTGTTCCAGTCGCTATAGTTAGCTAACTATCTAGCTAGGTGTCATCATCTGTTCCAGTCGCTATAGTTAGCTAACTATCTAGCTAGGTGTCATCATCTGTTCCAGTCGCTATAGTTAGCTAACTATCTAGCTAGGTGTCATCATCTGTTTCAGTCGCTATTGTTGATAATTCGTTTTACTTGAGACAGGAGACCAAGTGGAGACATAGGACGAGGTGGATAATTTTATAATAAGGCAGGTTTATTCAAGTGTAAAAATATTATGCAAAGCGTGCAGCACGGCTCTTTCTATCTGATCCGTATGGGGTCGTCAGGAAAAGAGGGAGTTTCCACAGTTGTACAGTTTTATATATAGACAACAAGCAAAGTAGGTTGATCTGCGAGTCTGGCCTTCCGATTGGTCGGTCTGGGTCTTGGGTAGTCCTGTACAGGCCTGGTGTCCACGTTCCATTGGTTCCTGAGGTAGTTCTTTGTCTGGAGCTCCAACCCTGAGTTGTGTGTGTCTGAGTGATTGTCATGGGGGAGGGGAGTTGTGGGTGTCGTGCATTTGTCCAATGAGTCCAGCATATGTCCAATATAAAAGGGAGTGTGTATATTGTGTCAACCATAGCTAATGTTGAGAAGTTGTTAAAACAAGTTACCAATATCTAATACAATTCCTTACAAATCCCCCTCTTCACGTCTCACAAGAGACGTGACATAAAGTATATAAAAAGACAAAACTAAAGGATAAAATTTGTCAGAAGACAAATTTTTGATTCCCTCTCTTCACGTCT
Source organism: Salvelinus fontinalis (assembly GCF_029448725.1). Lineage (NCBI taxonomy): Eukaryota > Metazoa > Chordata > Actinopteri > Salmoniformes > Salmonidae > Salvelinus > Salvelinus fontinalis. Next base: position 54,890,692 of record NC_074682.1, read on the forward strand.
CACAAGAGACGTGACATAAAAGTATATAAAAAGACAAATCTAAGGGATAAAATTTGTCAGAAGACAAATTTTTGATTCCCTCTCTTCACGTCTCACAAGAGACGTGACATAAAAGTATATAAAAAGACAAAGCTAAAGGATAAAATTTGTCAGAAGACAATTTTTTTTAATTCCCTCTCTTCACGTCTCACAAGAGACGTGACATAAAAGTATCTTAGTCCTCAAATAGATAGACAGGTCCAGCTTCCCCATCCTCAAGCAATGGGAACATTTGGGCCCTTTCCTGATTAGGGTCTATGGCTGCAGTTATAACACGGCTAGCAAGCGTGCGCGCACATGGAATGCAACAGCATCCACAAAGTACAAGAATGGCCGCAAAAACAGAAATTGATACTAGGATGGAGGAAACCAGCGTCTTATATTTACCAAAAGCATCCATCCATGAGTCCCACATAGTAGTGTCCACTCCAGAATGCTGTTTCATCTTACCATTAAGGGTACGAAGTCCCTCCAATGCTACAGTCAGACTCCCATCCGTAGCTGTGTTATTGGGAATGAAAGTACAACACTGTTCACCAAACATTTGCACAGACCCCCCCCCGTTCAGCCAATAACATATCAACCGCGATTCTATTTTGAAATGCCATCAGGGACGTAGCTGCCAATTGTCCATGGACCGCCTCGAAGCCTTGTTGAGTCCAATTGCCCAGTTTCTGGACATTAAAATGAATGTAGTTAATTCTGTCCACATTTTTATTAACTGTACACCACCAACAAAATGATGATTCAAACCCAGCTGTCACTTGGTCCGCCAGTTTATATTCATCTGGCACCCCCTAGGGACACCAATAGCATCAATGTAAGTTGAGTCGTAAATGAGCAAGGACCAAAAAGGAGACCACTCCAATAACTACCCCTGGAGTGGCCAACCACACATTAGTAAACCAAAAAACGAGAATATGTTAAACCCTCCGGTCCATCCCTCTATACAACCTGTACCAGGTGGGCTCGTCGCCACCCGGGAACTTCAAACCTTCACAACAGGGAGGACAAACATCACTTTTTATTCATTCAACAACATCATCTACAGCAAACCAAGGGTCCTCCTCTGTCAGCCCACTCTCCTGCGGAAGCTCGTTTTCGTATCAGCCTCTCCAACTGGAGCATCAACCAGAGGCCCCTTACACATCTGTAACAAACTTCTTCAAACAAGGTATGATACAGGCAACACAGAAATGAAAAACCACAACTAGTGTCAGAAATCCAGTAATCGTCCTTGCAGTGTACTTACCAAAACAACCACCCAGCCAGGGGAACAGTCCACTCTCCTCCACACCTGCAAGACCCTTCATCTCCACTGATAACCTTGCCAACCCACTCAGAGCTTTTGAAATGCTCCCATCCGGACTAGTATTGTTAGGAACAAACGTGCAACACTGTTACACCTCCCTTGTTGGCCAGACTTATGTCCAGTGTTAGTCTATTGTGTCTACTGGTTTGTGAGGTAGCATCCAATTGTTCAGCCATCCCTGTAAGTCCTGTGTGGGTGTGTTTATAATTGATCCAGACCTTTTGTTTTAACATCAACAATAGCTGGGCCAATGATGGGCATCAGATGCCACAGGCCATCATTCCTGGTTAATGTCTGGAATTCGTGGGGGACCCCTATTGGGACCCCCAACAGGTTGGTGTGCATGTTATCTGTACCCTCGGACCAAGGAGCGTCACGTTTCTGCCGTCTCCTGGGTTGGTCCCAAGCCTCTGTGTCCTGTGTAGCTCCCCAGAAGTTGATTAGCTATCATAATAGGCAACGGTGGTATCAGACTGGCCAAAACACATGAGCAACGACAATTTCCTTTCAAAAATGGGGTCAACCGCCTGGCAGGTCCACACATCCACCATACATCAGCAACACCTCTAGTTAATAGTGGTATTAGTGATGCAGGTAGTAGCAGGGAGCCTTCCATAGTCTATACCTCTACCTGTACCAGTGTTACAGCTGTTATGTCCCCCATATGCCTTAACTCCCCACGGTCCTTCTGGGGAGGGACTTCTGGGAACACAAGACTCAGAGTTTTGCACAGGGTTAAATTTGGATGCACATCCAACCTTCCCCATTACTTAGGACAAATGGGTGAGCAGCCAGAATAGGTCTGGCATGTCCACATACGACACAGTCCTTTCTATTAAGTGTTTTGTAGGCCAAACACATATTCTCCCTTTCCTCATAAACAGTTTCAGTCCCCAAATGTTCACTATCTGAGATGTCTTTTATATTTATTATCTGTACCAGATTGGAGAGCTTAGGTGATGGCGTGGGACTTGGTCTTGAAGTGGTGGAGGAGGCCGGCTGAACCCTGGTCCGTTGGAACTGGTGGTGGTTCTGGCAGCACTGCGATGGTAACCTCCCCATCATATCCTTATCAGACAGCTCAGGACTACAGGCAGTCCTGTAAAACCCCACCCTCTCCCAGAGAACACATCATCAGCCAGAGATCAAGCAACACTTTCACTTCTATGAACGAACACAGTGAGGAAAGGTCAGGGGCAGGGAATTCTTCATTAAGGAGTTGATCCCCGAGCTCTATTAGCAACAGTTCTTCTCCTTAACTCTGTGATCATTCGGCAGTGTCAGTGTGTCTCACCCTCCAAGTGCGATATGCCCCCAGGTCAAGTGATTCACCTTCTCCCTTGATTCACCTGCAATGTATAAACTCTTGGACATACAGGTTTGGTTAACAAACAGTTCCTCATTTGTTCTTTCTGATTATATATTTAACTTCTATGCCTAATTTTTTAGCTATAAATGTTTAATTTTAAATAAGTTTATTATCCAATGGGCCCCATCCTTTCCCAGTCCACAATGTACCCTCCTTCGTTTGATACCTGGCTCTGGCCAGGTATCAACCTTACCTACTCTAAATAATAACCTAGTACATCATATTATAGGAACGTCCCTTCTATTCCCCGCATATCCAATTCTCCCCTGGGCGCACCTCCATATCTATTCTTTTCCAATTCTCTGTCAAGTGACCTATCTACTTTGAAATGTATCTGTGCTGCTTATATATGTTAACCCATTTCCCTCCTATCTTATTTCACAGCCCACCTTGCTCATTTCCTGGTCCACCCTCCCCACTCTGCTCTCAAACCTTCAAGGTCTCAACAGTGCGGGGTAGACCCATCTGTCTGCCTTTTTCTATGTGTTCCTTTACAATATTAACTAAGTGTCTCACTGTTTTGACTTTATCTGCATGGATTTAAAAATAACAACAGGTCTTATAGTGTCAATCTTTAAAGTCCTAACATAACCTTAATTAACCTATCTTTATCTTCTAATGGCCAATACAAATGCTTACCTTATGGTCAAGAGTTATAAACTCTATTATAATCAATTTACCTCAAAACTAGTATCCCAAATGACACAATCTCATTATTCTCACCACATTTCCCCGCGAGTGATCAAGTCGCCGGAAAATGCAATGGAAACAGAAAACAGGTCAAAATGTTACACCTACATTCGTGTTCCATATCTAAACATACCAAAAGAACCCTTTATCTTCTCAAAGTCCCTTGCCTAAATAAAACTCAGAAAGTAAAACTCCTATTCCCATATGAGTGTATTCTTTTAAGATATCTTATCTCTGGGTACACGGAAACCCTTAACCTTAATGTTTACTCCAAAAAACAAAATTATGTCACCAGCATTCAACCAGTCGGCTGGGAGACCATTTGGGTGCTGCAATACTGCCATCTTCTGTCCATTCTCTGCATAGCTCTCCACCCACTCTTATTCAACCTTCTCAATTTGAGCCATATTAGTTTCTTATTTTAACTATTGTTTTCTAAATTTTTGATTTTTTAAATTTTTTAATCTATTATTACCTAGTTAGACTAGTGTCCGTGACATACATCCATGGGGATCCGGTTATAGTTATTCTATTAACCATGTGAAAGTGCCCAGGGACACCCCAAATGTCAAATAAGGGGCCAGATATCCCTAGCCTTGCCCAGGGAGGGAGAAATATCCCTCTAACTGGGCGAGGTTCCTTTATCAGGGGAGGCGGAGTTTGATACCGCATCACCTGAGTCAGGAATGTCTTCATTTGGAATCGAATTTAAGCTGTTTAAATCAGCTCTGACTTCTGTCCGTGTTCTAGAAGGGATTGGGGCTGGAGTGCAATGTGTGAGGTGGTGCCAAGGTGCGCCTGATTTACCTTTGACCTGGACTGAGTGTGAAGTAACCTCCCTCACTTCGTACTGTCCAGTCCACCTGGGTTCTAGCCACTTTCTCTTGTGGACATTAACCCCACCCAGTCACCAATTTTTACCTTCCGTGTGCCAGATCTCCCTTCTGCTTCCCCGTTGGACCTTGTGAATCTGTGTGGAGAGAGCTGCAGAAAGTTCCGTCAATTATCAAACATTACAATTTGTTGTACATCAAGGGCGGGCATATGACCTCCCTTCCTTGGTGAACCCAGCATGACTCCTCCAGCCATTGTCTCATGAGGAGAGAGATGGGTGCCTGCACCTGGAGAGGCTATCATGGCCAGCAACGCCAGGGGCAGGACTTTAACCCAAATCAACTTCAAACCTGCACATACATTTGATTGGCGCGTTCCACGAGACTTATGAGATTGTGGCCTGTACACTAACCCCATCATTAAACCACATCCATTAATCAGTTGACATTTACACATCCGACCCTATTGGTACATGGAGCGTTTGTCATTAAACAACACACATGAGTTCGGTTTGCAGCCACTTAATGACCTATTTTGCATCCTCCCCTGCTGTTGGTATTGCCTCAACCCATTTAGAGAACCTGTCTACCATAACTAACAGGTACACTGTCATGTTTTGTCTTTGATCTTCATGTCTTGTCCCTGTGCTTCCCTCTGCTGGTCTTATTAGGTTCTTTCCCTCTTTCTATTTCCTCTCTCTCCTCCTTCCTTTTTCCCTCTCCCGCTCTCTCTCTCTATCGTTCCGTTCTTGCTCCCAGCTGGTTCTCATTCTCCTAACGACCTTATTTACTCTTTCACACCTGTCCCCTATTTTGTCCTCTGATTTGAGTCCCTATTTCTCCCTCTGTTTTCTGCTTCTGTCTTTGTCGGATTCTTGTTTGATGTTTGCTGTTCTGTGTCCTTGTTCCGCCCTATCGTGTTTTTGCCTTCATCAGATGCTGCGTGTGAGCAGGTGTCTAGTGGTCGCGTCTCCAGTCGTTCATCTCTACTGACGAGAGGATTTCAGTTTTCCTGTTTTGTTTTTACCTTAGATATATCAGGAGTATCGTTTTTGTCTAAGACTGGAATAAAGACTCTGTTTCTATTTCGTCGCTTTTGGGTCCTCCTTCATCAGCATAACAGAAGAATCCGACCAAGAATGGACCCAGCGACTACGGATTCTCTCTACACTACCGTCAAGTTCCAGGGAGCAATGCTCGGCAGACACGAGCAGGAATTGTCTGCTGCTCGTCATGCCGTTGAGACCCTGGCCGCTCAGGTTTCCGATCTCTCAGGACAGTTTCAGAGTCTTCGTCTCGTACCACAAGCTACTTCCTGGTCTTCCGAGTCTCCGGAACCCAGGGTTAATAATCCACCATGTTACTCTGGACAGCCCACTGAGTGTCGCTCCTTTCTCACCCAGTGTGATATTGTGTTCTCTCTCCAGCCCAACACATACTCTGGAGAGAGAGCTCGGATCGCTTACGTCATATCACTCCTTACTGGGCGGGCTCGGGAGTGGGGCACAGCTATCTGGGAGGCAAGGGCTGAGTGTTCTGACGTTTATCAGAACTTTAAGGAGGAGATGATACGGGTCTTTGATCGTTCAGTTTTTGGGAAGGAGGCTTCCAGGGGTCTGGCTTCCCTATGTCAAGGTGATCGATCCATAACGGATTACTCTATAGAGTTTCGTACTCTTGCTGCATCCAGTGACTGGAACGAGCCGGCGTTGCTCGCTCGTTTTCTGGAGGGACTCCACGCTGAGGTTAAGGATGAGATTCTCTCCCGGGAGGTTCCTTCCAGCGTGGACTCGTTGATTGCACTCGCCATCCGCATAGAACGACGGGTAGATCTTCGTCACCGAGCTCGGGGAAGAGAGCTCGCGTTAGCGGGGCTTCCCTTCTCCGCATCTCGACCATCTCCTTCCATCGGCTCAGAGACTGAGCCCATGCAGCTGGGAGGTGTTCACATCTCGACTAAGGAGAGGGAACGGAGAATCACCAACCGCCTTTGCTTCTATTGCGGTTCTGCTGGACATTTTGTCATGTCATGTCCAGTTAAAGGTCAGAGATCATCAGTAAGCGGAGGGCTACTGGTGAGCGCTACTACTCAGGTCTCTCCATCAAGATCCTGTACTACCTTGTCGGTCCATCTACGCTGGACCGGGTCGGCTGCTTCCTGCAGTGCCTTGATAGACTCTGGGGCTGAGGGTTGTTTTATGGACGAAGCATGGGCTCGGAAACATGACATTCCTCTCAGAGAGTTAGGGAGGATCACACCCATGTTCGCCTTAGATGGTAGTTCTCTCCCCAGTATCAGATATGAGACACTACCTTTAACCCTCACAGTATCTGGTAACCACAGTGAGACCATTTCTTTTTTGATTTTTTGTTCACCTGTTACACCTGTTGTTTTGGGTCATCCCTGGCTAGTATGTCATAATCCTTCTATTAATTGGTCTAGTAATTCTATCCTATCCTGGAACGTTTCTTGTCATGTGAAGTGTTTAATGTCTGCTATTCCTCCTGTTTCTTCTGTCCCCTCTACTCAGGAGGAGCCTGGTGATGTGACAGGAGAGCCGGAGGAACATCATGATCTACGCACGGTCTTCAGTCGGTCCAGAGCCAACTCTCTTCCTCCTCACCGGTCGTATGATTGTTGTATTGATCTCCATCCGGGGACCACTTCTCCTCGGGGTAGATTATTCTCTCTGTCGGCTCCCGAACGTAAGGCTCTCGATGATTATCTGTCTGCTGAAGGCATTCAGATGGATCCCGCTAAGGTCCAGGATGTCAGCGATTGGCCTGTTCCTAAGTCACGTGTCGAGTTACAGCGCTTTCTCGGTTTCGCTAATTTCTATCGGCGTTTCATTCGTAATTTCGGTCAAGTGGCTGCCCCTCTCACAGCTCTGACTTCTGTCAAGTCTCGCTTTAAGTGGTCTGGTTCCGCCCAGGGAGCTTTTGATCTCCTCAAGAAGCGTGTTACATCCGCCCCTATCCTTGTTACTCCTGACGTCACTAAACAATTCATTGTCGAGGTTGACGCTTCAGAGGTGGGCGTGGGAGCCATTCTGTCCCAGCGCTTCCAGTCTGACGATAAGGTCCATCCTTGCGCTTACTTTTCTCATCGATTGTCGCCATCGAAACCCGAGGGGATTCTCCCTGAAGGGCGTGTTGTCGGGTTGACTGTCTGGGGAATTGAGAGACAGGTAAAGCAAGCACTCACTCACACTGCGTCGCCGCGCGCTTGTCCTAGTAACCTTCTGTTCGTTCCTGTCTCTATTCGTCTGGCTGTTCTTCAGTGGGCTCATTCTGCCAAGTTAGATGGTCACCCCGGCGTTCGGGGTACGCTTGCTTCTATTCGCCAGCGGTTTTGGTGGCCTACTCAGGAGCGGGATACGCGCCGTTTCGTGGCTGCTTGTCCGGACTGCGCGCAGACTAAGTCAGGTAACTCTCCTCATGCCGGTCGTCTTAGACCGCTTCACATTCCTTCTCGACCATGGTCTCAGATCGCCTTAGACTTTAGTACCGGTCTGCCTTCGTCTGCGGGGAGGACTGTGAGAGCCGCCAATAAACGTAGGATTAAGAGTCCTAGGTATTGTCGCGGTCAGAGAGTGTGGCTTTCCACTCGTAACCTTTCCATTACGACAGCTTCTCGCAAGTTGACTCCACGGTTCATTGGTCCGTTCCGTGTCTCTCAGGTCGTTAATCCTGTCGCTGTGCGACTGCTTCTTCCGCGACATCTTCGTCGCATCCACCCTGTCTTCCATGTCTCTTGTGTCAAGCCTTTTCTTCGCGCCCCCGTTCGTCTTCCCTCCCCCCCTCCCGTCCTTGTCGAGGGCGCACCTATTTACAAGGAACGGAAGATCATGGACATGCGTTCTCAGGGACGTGGTCACCAGTACTTAGTGGAGGGGGAGGGTTTCGGTCCTGAGGAGAGGAGTTGGGTTCCATCTCGGGACGTGCTGGACCGTTCGTTGATTGATGATTTCCTTCGTCGCCGCCAGGGTTCCTCCTCGAGTGCGCCAGGAGGCGCTTGGTGAGTGGGGGGGTACTGTCATGTTTTGTCTTTGATCTTCATGTCTTGTCCCTGTGCTTCCCTCTGCTGGTCTTATTAGGTTCTTTCCCTCTTTCTATTTCCTCTCTCTCCTCCTTCCTTTTTCCCTCTCCCGCTCTCTCTCTCTATCGTTCCGTTCTTGCTCCCAGCTGGTTCTCATTCTCCTAACGACCTTATTTACTCTTTCACACCTGTCCCCTATTTTGTCCTCTGATTTGAGTCCCTATTTCTCCCTCTGTTTTCTGCTTCTGTCTTTGTCGGATTCTTGTTTGATGTTTGCTGTTCTGTGTCCTTGTTCCGCCCTATCGTGTTTTTGCCTTCATCAGATGCTGCGTGTGAGCAGGTGTCTAGTGGTCGCGTCTCCAGTCGTTCATCTCTACTGACGAGAGGATTTCAGTTTTCCTGTTTTGTTTTTACCTTAGATATATCAGGAGTATCGTTTTTGTCTAAGACTGGAATAAAGACTCTGTTTCTATTTCGTCGCTTTTGGGTCCTCCTTCATCAGCATAACATACCTTTTTTCATTTGTCACATTGTCTTTCCCCATATCTGTGTGTGTTGGTGAGTGGTTCGTTCCCCAGGTCAGGTCTCCGTTTCAGTTCCTGTGCAGCTCTTTCTGCACAGGAGTGGGGTAGACCTTCAGCATTGAGTGCGTCTGCCGTGTTTTTGTCAGTGTTGACAAATGTGATGTGTGATTGTGTGCATTTATTCTGGATTTTCGTTTTCCTTTCAGCGCTGAACGTGAATTCTTTGCTCATCAGATATGCTGCAACCCCATGGTGGGTGTGGATTTCCAATGGATGGCACATTATCATGTGGGCTGTTTTTCCAATAGCTTTTTCCACTGCAGCCACATACCTGGAGCATGTGGTTTGTCCTGCTTCAATGTGGTCCAGTTTGGAGGAGTGATACCTCAACACTCTTCTCTCCCCCTCTAGGTTCTGGAAAAGGATGGATGATGTAAATCCTTCTTTTTCAGAAACATCCAGATGGAACTTGTTTTTTTTTTAGTCAGGTGCTGTTAGGGCTACTGCCACTTAGAGATCTGTTTTCAAGAGTGCAAAAGCCTTTGATGCTTCAGTAGTCCAGGTCAATGATGAGTGTAGGTTAGTGGTGAGCAGCTTCAGGGCCATGGGGCATATTCGTCAGCCATGCCCTGAAAAGGGGGAGGTGATTGCTGATTCGGGTCTGGATTGGGGTGATTGTATGCGGGTGGAAGGGCCGCACGTGGTTGATACATCATTGGCCTGACTCCCCCTTGGTCTAGGGGCGTATCCTCGTCCCTTTTTGGCCAGAAACTGGCTTTGGGCCGGGGTTATTGGGTGCGGACACTGTCGCACCATATGCCCAGCTTGTTTACAATTATGACAGCTTCCATAAGATCCAGAGTACCTCAGGGGCTGTCCCCATGTGGGTGAATAGTTTGATTGTGGTAGTGGGTAGTAGGGTTGTAGTGGTGGTTCCGACGAACGGTATGGCTGAAGCGGGTAGGCATACGGCAGTTGGAATGGCTGCTCCTGGGGTGGGTGTATAGGTGGTCCCTGCTGGGTGAAGATGGGTAGTTGTTGTTGCTGTATCATTCGGGAAACAGTTTTTTCAATGATTTGTGAGATTTCTTGTTGGTCTTCAGCCACCATCTGTTTCTTGGGTTTCTCTCCTTTCTGGGCCTCTTTCAATTGTAGTTTCAAAAGTTGTACCTGTAGGGACTGGATTTGTGTTTCAGCCCCTCCCTTACCCTTATTGTATTGGGTAATGTGGTGATGCACATGGGAGTTGAACTGAGTCTGGGGAATTGCCATTAACCCCACAGTGCCCCTGAGATGGGTTGGGGCCGATGGGGCTGCTGTGGTGGTAGGTGGGGCGTCATTATTGTTGGGCCTGCCCTCTTTGGTGTCAGTTGGTGCTCCAGTGACCACTCCCATCGTATCAGGTTTCCGGTAAGGGAGAGCTTTTCTAATTTCCTCAATTGCCCATAATCCTATTTTCATCTCAGCCTCTGCCTTCTCCCTCTGCTTTGTCCCTTCTTTTTTAAATAAGTGACTCTTATTCTTATCAACTTCACATTCTATCCCTTGCTTCACTGCTTCCTCCAATTCTTTCTCCATAATGAGGAGTTGCCCTTTTGATGGGGCGACTCCACTAAGGAAGCCTGCTTGAATCCATCTCAGCCTCACTTCTTCCCAAACTCTTTTAACGGGTTTGTAGTGTAATTTCCCGCCTGCTCTGTCTTTCATTCTCTGATCTAAATATTCGTTGAATTTGTGTTTGGGGACGATAGTCGTGGTCATTTTGTCGTTAAGCTATGTCTGGGTCTATTATTATCTTTGTATACTTTAGCCCGTCACTGATCGAAACCAGCGATGTATTTTTCTTCCTCTAACCTCCCCCAGTCTGGTGTCCGACTCGCGTGGACAAAGGATTTTATTGCCGTGTATTCGATGAATTATTTTCGTTTTCCAACAATATTTCAGCTATATCTTTTTGAAACAATATACGAATGTATTCATGCGCTCCTGTTATAATTGGAATGACAGTTTTGGGTATTTATAATAAAAAATATTATTGCTTTTCGCTAAATTAATTAATTAAATACTTTGGCAAAATATTTCAGAAGTTTCCTTTGTGGACAATATACTAATGAATTCAGGCGCTCCTGATATAATTGGAATGGCAATTATAAGACCTTTAACTCGAGAGATATTATTTCTTTTAACTTTCCCGGTTAATTTAAACTTTTTCCGATTAATTAAATACTTTGCCAAAACATTTCAGAAATTTTCCTTTGGGGACAATATACTAGTAATTCACGCGCTTCTATAATAATTTTCAAATGAATTCTATCCCTTAAGGATTTACCAACAGTATAAGAGGGGAAAACCAGGTCAACTCATCAACCGTAAATGGCTGCTTCACCGTGGCACACAGATTCCGACTCGGCGGTCACCACTAACGGAGCCTGAACTTAGCTTATAGCTAATTAGTAGCAATAGATCTCGTGGAACGCTCAATCACGCACATTAATTTGGAGAGTTTCAGGTTTAATACCCTTGCTCCTATTTCAAGCTTAGATTTATCACCGATGCTCCTAGTTGAAAAATGTTTCAACTAGTCCCAGATTACTAATGCGACTTGAATCCCAATACGCCAAGCTTAGATTTCTCACTGATGCTCCTAGAGGGGTGCCATTTCCACTAGTCCCAGATTACTAATACGACTTGAACAGATCACATTACATTTCAAATACATTTGAGTTTCAAGTTTAATACCATTACTCCTAGTTCAAGCTTAGATTTATCACCGATACTCCTAGTTGAAGAATAATTCAACTAGTTCCAGATTACTAATTCGACTTGAACAGCATCAAGCTTAGATTTATCCCCGATACTCCTAGTTGAAGAATAATTCAACTAGTTCCAGATTACTAATACGACTTGATTTTATACTTCGCAAATATCTTTACACAATGCCTTAGATTCTAAACAATTCCACATAAATTTAGCAACAATTCACTCACCTCAGTACTTCTGATCATTGAATTTAGATATTGGCTATAATACAATATGCAGATTTTGATTAAACCGGCTCTGCTTACCTTAATATTTTCGAGCTCTTTGATCAGTTTCCTGGGTGAGTTGAATCGCCGACGTCTCCCTCGAGCGGGTCACCTCTCCTTCTTGAATCTTTCTCCCTCTCGTCTCCTGTCCGATGAATTTTCTATTGGGCCGAATTCAAATATGTTTTGACCATCCTCTGCTTACCAAGTTTGTTGATAATTCGTTTTACTTGAGACAGGAGACCAAGTGGAGACATAGGACGAGGTGGATAATTTTATAATAAGGCAGGTTTATTCAAGTGTAAAAATATTATGCAAAGCGTGCAGCACGGCTCTTTCTATCTGATCCGTATGGGGTCGTCAGGAAAAGAGGGAGTTTCCACAGTTGTACAGTTTTATATATAGACAACAAGCAAAGTAGATTGATCTGCGAGTCTGGCCCTCCGATTGGTCGGTCTGGGTCTTGGGTAGTCCTGTACAGGCCTGGTGTCCACGTTCCATTGGTTCCTGAGGTAGTTCTTTGTCTGGAGCTCCAACCCTGAGTTGTGTGTGTCTGAGTGATTGTCATGGGGGAGGGGAGTTGTGGGTGTCGTGCATTTGTCCAATGAGTCCAGCATATGTCCAATATAAAAGGGAGTGTGTATATTGTGTCAACCATAGCTAATGTTGAGAAGTTGTTAAAACAAGTTACCAATATCTAATACAATTCCTTACACTATAGTTAGCTAACTATCTAGCTAGGTGTCATCATCTGTTTCAGTCGCTATAGTTAGCTAACTATCTAGCTAGGTGTCATCATCTGTTCCAGTCGCTATAGTTAGCTAACTATCTAGCTAGGTGTCATCATCCGTTTCAGTCGCTATTGTTAGCTAACTATCTAGCTAGGTGTCATCTAAATTTATAAGACAGTTTGGTCACACTTTATTTGACACCCAGCATGATAAAACATGACATACAACACATAACACATTAACCATGTCATAATATGTCATAACAGCTGACATAACTTGTCATAACCTGTTATAATATGGTCATAACACTGACATGACCAATGTATTTACACATGTTGTGACATATAGTGCTTTATATTATGGTTGATTGACACCTATATAATAAGAGTGTCAAAACCCACAAAACCCACCACTCAAGGAAAACCATTCCATTACACCAAAGCCTATACGTCAACAGCATGATTATGTTAGTATGTTTTATAAAATGTTCTGAAATTGACCGTATTAAATTAACGTTGTAATTGCGCACACATTGATGTCAGACATGTACCTACCCCAATGCTCAGTTGATGGTGACTGGGATGAATGGAGGAGCATATTTCAGGAGCAGGACAAGACACCCTCTTTGTGATTGATGACGGACATACTGTAAGAGCATGTACCTGATAGGCACATCTGGCTTATACGATTAAGATGGTCATAATGCTTCTTGATAGCGTTAATTTGAGGGTATTTTCATCCGTATCGGGTGACCCGTTAAGAAATTACAGCACTTTTTGTACATAGTCCAGCCATTTTAGGTAAACAGTATTTGGTCCCATATTCCTAGCTAACATTGACTACGTCAAGCTTGTAACTCTACAAATTGGTTGGATGCTTTTGCTGTTGGTTTTGGTTGTGTTTCAGATTATTTTGTGCCCATTAGAAATTAATGGTATTTATAAATTGTGTCATTTTGGAGTCAGTTTTACTGCAAATAAGAATAGAAAAGAACAACACCAAAACAGCTAAAATATGTGACTCTCGCAATACTTTTGTAGCTCACAGTAATGTATTTTCTTAGTCCAAGTAGAGTGGACCAGCACCTTATCTGGGGTCTGATGAACAGCCCCCCCCCCTCGCTCCATTCCAGACGGATGTGTTTAGATTTTTCTTCCGAATGATTCCTCCTTGGGATGGTAGCAAATTAAGACAAACCTCTTGTCAATTCCCATTCAAAGGATCTGCAATCTCACCGAGAGAGAAAGAGAGAGAGAGAGAGGGGGGGGGGGGGGGGGGGGGGGGTGTTTGTGCAGGCATGCGTGCGTGTGTTGGTGCATAGGGTTGTAGCTAGCGTTAGCTGCATACCTTTGAGGGTCTTTTCATGTGAAGGCACAGTCCTGTGGGCTAATCAATCCTACCTTGATGTGTGAGCACAGATCCAGGGAAGACGAGTGGATTACCAATCAGCTGACTCCGTGTTTTGTTCCTCAGCTCAGCCATCAAAAGGAGGGGCAGAGAGTGTAAGCTAATTTGACAGGAAGGAGAAGACCCAAGACTGGAACTGCCTCCCAAATTACACCCTATTCTCTGAATAGTGCACTCCTTTCACCAGAGCCCTATGGTCCTGGTTAAAAGTAGTGCACGGAATAGGGATTAAGGTGCAATTTTGGATGCAGCCTGACGTCGGCCCACGTCTTGGGCCTGCCTGTCTCTTACGAGCAACTCGTATCATCTTATACCTACATGCATCAACACACAAATGTCTCACAGTGTAGTTAGACTGCTCCAGATCAGACGTCATCCAAACTTTCTTTCATCAACACCATGAAAAAGTTTTTTCCTTCTGTTCCTCCTCCTCCTCCTCCTCCTCCTACTTCCTTTCAGTTCCTTCTTTTTTTTCAATTTCCCTCACTTATCACGTCTCCCCGTCTGTTCCTTCTCAAGAATTGCTTCTGTCTAAAACCTGCATTCTTAAATAAAGTAGACGCCAGTCAAGATAACTTTTTACCAGAACATTGATTTAGACATTTTCCATCTATTTTCGTTTTTCTTCAGAAACTATTTCTCCTGTTGTACTTCTATATAGATATTTAACGAGCTGGCGATGGTGTCAAACTGATCTGAACTCATAGACACACACGTGCGCACACACAACACACACACACACCACACACCAGTGGCGTGCCGTGGGCTGGGGCCTGGGCCTTCAGTGAGGTCCTACACAGTCCCACCCGAATTAATCCACCTCTTATTACCATCATTATGATGCCATGGCATTTTGTATTTTGCCTGACGTCCCAATGAACACTTTGTTAGTGGACAGGTGATATTGTAAATCTGTGTTGCTTTCAGAAAGAAAAGAAAGAAGCTCCATGTAGTTCCCTTTGTTTGTGGAGTCAGCACTTTCATCGTGTCCCCTAAATGAAAGTTCCTGTTTACCCAAAAACATGACACAATCAATGAGTCTTTTCAATATTTCCCTATTTTTCTTCACCTTTTCATTGTGCAGCTCCGTTGCCCTGTGCGCTTGTTCGTTGAGCTGTAGATCCACTCGGGTGTCCCCAAAAGTTTTCAAAAGCAAGTGCCCAGCCGTACTTTGGTGTCTCGTTGCTGCCTTGGTTAGACAACTCAAGTTTGCAAAGCCAGTGTGGCTCCAAACACCAAATCGATCA
This sequence comes from Salvelinus fontinalis, assembly GCF_029448725.1. Lineage (NCBI taxonomy): Eukaryota > Metazoa > Chordata > Actinopteri > Salmoniformes > Salmonidae > Salvelinus > Salvelinus fontinalis. The sequence goes on from NC_074682.1 coordinate 54,905,909, forward strand.
CTTGCAAATAATAGGCATTCCCAGCAGTACAGTTTGCAGTGCTTTTCGGAGCCTGTGAGCCATTGATAGCGCTCGTAGTTGGAACTTTGAAAGTGGCGAACAAACCCCTTTCCCGCCTGTGACAGGCTTTGTAGCGTCGGCGTCGGGCGACCTCTCCTTACAATGTCTAACTTTTCTTGAAAAGTTCTTCTTGAGAATGGCGTTATAATTATATCCTCGACCAAATCGATATCTTCTCCTCCTTCCGCCATTGTGGGTTGAAAAAACAGCTTAGTAGTACGCAAATTAATTTGTTTATCAAATTCAGTTTCCTAGTTCTGAGGTTCTGCATAGACCTGCCCATTGGACCTGCCTCTCAATATTGGTAATCCAATCAAA